>NW_027469107.1:900000-1070921 GCF_051020765.1 Lasioglossum baleicum | reverse complement strand
TCAAAAAGCTTTCACTTGTGGTTGACAGCAGTGCTCCCCAACCATTTTATAGCCGCGAACCGGTCAACGTTTGATAATTTTACCGCGCCCGATGAGGGCGGAGGGGCGTTAATTGTTTATATTGTTGCGGTGGCTTCGACCACTTCTCGCCGGTGAGACGGTGAGCCTCGCAGAACAAATTCCAACTTTTCTTTATCACGTTGTCAACCGACGAATCGAAATACCCTTTGTGGATGATCGCTTATTCTTCGAACGCGTCCATCTCTGCTTCGGTTGGAGAACGAGATCCTGCGCGGGGATCCACTCTGTGTTGGTGCAATATTGGGTTATACAGCTTAATTCTCACATTTCGTTAGACAAGTGGTGATAATATGAGCTTGCAATTCTTCGAATCAAAAAGCTTTCACTTGTGCTTTACAGCAGTGCTCCCCAACCATTTTACAGCCGCGGACCGGGCAACGTTCCATAATTTTACGGCGCCTCGATGAGATGGGCGGCGTTAATTGTTTATATTGTTGCGGTGGCTTCGACCACTTCTCGCCGGTGAGACGGTGAGCCTCGCAGAATAAATTCTAATTTGACTTCATCACGGCGTGCTCCAACGAATCGAAATACCCTTTGTGGATGGTCGCGTATTCTTCGAACGGGTCCATCTCTGCTACGGTTGCAGAACGAGATCCTGCGCGTGGTTCCACTCTGTGTTGGTGCAATATTGGGTTGTTCAGCTTAATTCGCACATATCGTTAGACCAGTGGTGATAATATGAGCTTGCAATTCTTCGAATCAAAAAGATTTCACTTGTGCTTTACAGCAGTGCTCCCCAACCATTTTATAGCCGCGGACCGGCAACGTTTCATAATTTCACGGCGCCTCGATGAGATGGGGGGCGTTAATTGTTTATATTGTTGCGGTGGCTTCGACCACTTCTCGCCGGTGAGACGGTGAGCCTCGCAGAACAAATTCCAACTTTTCTTTATCACGTTGTCAACCGACGAATCGAAATACCCTTTGTGGATGATCGCTTATTCTTCGAACGCGTCCATCTCTGCTTCGGTTGGAGAACGAGATCCTGCGCGGGGATCCACTCTGTGTTGGTGCAATATTGGGTTATACAGCTTAATTCTCACATTTCGTTAGACAAGTGGTGATAATATGAGCTTGCAATTCTTCGAATCAAAAAGCTTTAACTTGTGCTTTACAGCAGTGCTCCCCAACCATTTTACAGCCGCGGACCGGGCAACGTTCCATAATTTTACGGCGCCTCGATGAGATGGGGGGCGTTAATTGTTTATATTGTTGCGGTGGCTTCGACCACTTCTCGCCGGTGAGACGGTGAGCCTCGCAGAATAAATTCTAATTTGACTTCATCACGGCGTGCTCCAACGAATCGAAATACCCTTTGTGGATGGTCGCGTATTCTTCGAACGGGTCCATCTCTGCTACGGTTGCAGAACGAGATCCTGCGCGTGGTTCCACTCTGTGTTGGTGCAATATTGGGTTGTTCAGCTTAATACGCACATTTCGTTAGACCAGTGGTGATAATATGAGCTTGCAATTCTTCGAATCAAAAAGATTTCACTTGTGCTTTACAGCAGTGCTCCCCAACCATTTTATAGCCGCGGACCGGCAACGTTTCATAATTTCACGGCGCCTCGATGAGATGGGGGGCGTTAATTGTTTATATTGTTGCGGTGGCTTCGACCACTTCTCGCCGGTGAGACGGTGAGCCGCGCAGAATAAATTCCTATTATAATTCATCACGTCGTGCTCCGACGAATCGAAGTACCCTTTGTTGATGGCCGCGTATTCTTCGAACGCGACCATCTCAGCTTCGGTTGGAGAACGAGATCCTGCGCGTGGATCCACTCTGTGTTGGTGCAATATTGGATTGAACAGCTTAATTCTCAGGTTTCGCTAGACCAGTGGTGATATTATGAGCTTGCAATTCTTCGAATCAAAAAGCTTTCACTTGTGCTTCACAGCAGTGCTCCCCAACCATTTTATAGCCGCGGACCGGGCAAAGTTTGAGAATTTTACGGCGCCTCGATGAGGGGGGACGGGCGTTAATTGTTTATATTGTTGCGGTGGCTTCGACCACTTCTCGCCGGTGAGACGGTGAGCCTCGCAAAATAAATTCCTATTATACTTCATCACGTCGTCCTCCGACGAATCGAAATACCGTTTGTTGATGGCCGCGTATTCTTCGAACGCGACCATCTCAGCTTCGGTTGGAGAACGAAATCGTGCGCGGGTTCCACTCTGTGTTGGTGCAATATTGGATAGTACAGCTTAATTCTCAGGTTTCGCTAGACCAGTGGAGATAATATGAGCTTGCAATTCTTCGAATCAAAAAGCTTTCACTTGTGGTTGACAGCAGTGCTCCCCAACCATTTTATAGCCGCGAACCGGTCAACGTTTGATAATTTTACCGCGCCCGATGAGGGCGGAGGGGCGTTAATTGTTTATATTGTTGCGGTGGCTTCGACCACTTCTCGCCGGTGAGACGGTGAGCCTCGCAGAACAAATTCCAACTTTTCTTTATCACGTTGTCAACCGACGAATCGAAATACCCTTTGTGGATGATCGCTTATTCTTCGAACGCGTCCATCTCTGCTTCGGTTGGAGAACGAGATCCTGCGCGGGGATCCACTCTGTGTTGGTGCAATATTGGGTTATACAGCTTAATTCTCACATTTCGTTAGACAAGTGGTGATAATATGAGCTTGCAATTCTTCGAATCAAAAAGCTTTCACTTGTGCTTTACAGCAGTGCTCCCCAACCATTTTACAGCCGCGGACCGGGCAACGTTCCATAATTTTACGGCGCCTCGATGAGATGGGGGGCGTTAATTGTTTATATTGTTGCGGTGGCTTCGACCACTTCTCGCCGGTGAGACGGTGAGCCTCGCAGAATAAATTCTAATTTGACTTCATCACGGCGTGCTCCAACGAATCGAAATACCCTTTGTGGATGGTCGCGTATTCTTCGAACGGGTCCATCTCTGCTACGGTTGCAGAACGAGATCCTGCGCGTGGTTCCACTCTGTGTTGGTGCAATATTGGGTTGTTCAGCTTAATTCGCACATATCGTTAGACCAGTGGTGATAATATGAGCTTGCAATTCTTCGAATCAAAAAGATTTCACTTGTGCTTTACAGCAGTGCTCCCCAACCATTTTATAGCCGCGGACCGGCAACGTTTCATAATTTCACGGCGCCTCGATGAGATGGGGGGCGTTAATTGTTTATATTGTTGCGGTGGCTTCGACCACTTCTCGCCGGTGAGACGGTGAGCCGCGCAGAATAAATTCCTATTATAATTCATCACGTCGTCCTCCGACGAATCGAAGTACCCTTTGTTGATGGCCGCGTATTCTTCGAACGCGACCATCTCAGCTTCGGTTGGAGAACGAGATCCTGCGCGTGGATCCACTCTGTGTTGGTGCAATATTGGGCTGCACAGCTTTATTCTCAGGTTTCGCTAGACCAGTGGTGAAAATTCGAGCATGCAGTTGTTCGAATCCAAAAGCTTTCACTTGTGCTTAACAGCAGTGCTCCCCAACCATTTTACAGCCGCGGACCGGGCAACGTTCCATAATTTTACGGCGCCTCGATGAGATGGGGGGCGTTAATTGTTTATATTGTTGCGGTGGCTTCGACCACTTCTCGCCGGTGAGACGGTGAGCCTCGCAGAATAAATTCTAATTTTACTTCATCACGTCGTGCTCCGACGAATCGAAATACCGTTTGTGGACGGTCGCGTATTCTTCGAACGCGACCATCTCAGCTTCGGTTGCAGAACGAGATCGTGCGCGTGGTTCCACTCTGTGTTGGTGCAATATTGGGTTGTTCAGCTTAATTCGCTCATTTCGTTAGACTAGTGGTGATAATATGAGCTTGCAATTCTTCGAATCAAAAAGCTTTCACTTGTGCTTTACAGCAGTGCTCCCCAACCATTTTATAGCCGCGGACCGGGCAACGTTTCATAATTTCACGGCGCCTCGATGAGATGGGGGGCGTTAATTGTTTATATTGTTACGGTGGCTCCGACCACTTCTCGCCGGTGAGACGGTGAGCCACGCAGAATAAATTCCAATTTTACTTCATCACGTCGTGCTCCGACGAATCGAAATACCCTTTGTTGATGGCCCCGTATTCTTCGAACGCGACCATCTCAGCTTCGGCTGGAGAACGAAATCGTGCGCGGGTTCCACTCTGTGTTGGTGCAATATTGGATAGTACAGATTAATTCTCAGGTTTCGCTAGACCAGTGGTGATAATATGAGCTTGCAATTCTTCGAATCAAAAAGCTTTCACTTGTGCTTTACAGCAGTGCTCCCCAACCATTTAATAGCCGCGGACCGGGCAACGTTTCATAATTTCACGGCGCCTCGATGAGATGGGGGGCGTTAATTGTTTATATTGTTGCGGTGGCTTCGACCACTTCTCGCCGGTGAGACGGTGAGCCGCGCAGAATAAATTCCTATTATAATTCATCACGTCGTCCTCCGACGAATCGAAATACCCTTTGTTGATGGCAGCGTATTCTTCGAACGCGACCATTTCAGCTTCGGTTGGAGAACGAAATCGTGCGCGGGTTCCACTCTGTGTTGGTGCAATATTGGATAGTACAGCTTAATTCTCAGGTTTCGCTAGACTAGTGGAGATAATATGAGCTTGCAATTCTTCGAATCAAAAAGCTTTCACTTGTGGTTGACAGCAGTGCTCCCCAACCATTTTATAGCCGCGAACCGGTCAACGTTTGATAATTTTACCGCGCCCGATGAGGGCGGAGGGGCGTTAATTGTTTATATTGTTGCGGTGGCTTCGACCACTTCTCGCCGGTGAGACGGTGAGCCGCGCAGAATAAATTCCAATTTTACTTCATCACGTCGTCCTCCGACGAATTGAAATACCCTTTGTTGATGGCCGCGTATTCTTCTAACGCGACCATCTCAGCTTCGGTTGGAGAACGAGATCCTGCGCGGGTTCCACTTTGTGTTGGTGCAATATTGGATTGTACAGCTTAATTCTCAGGTTTCGCTAGACCTGTGGTGAAAATGCGAGCTTGCAATTGTTCGAATTCAAATGCTTTCACTTGTGCTTAACAGCAGTGCTCCGCAACCATTTTATAGCCGCGGACCGGGCAAAGTTTGAGAATTTTACGGCGCCTCGATGAGGGGGGAGGGGCGTTAATTGTTCATATTGTTGCGGTGGCTTCGACCACTTCTCGCCGGTGAGACGGTGAGCCTCGCAGAACAAATTCCAACTTTTCTTTATCACGTTGTCAACCGACGAATCGAAATACCCTTTGTTGATGGCCGCGTATTCTTCGAACGTGACCATCTCAGCTTCGTTTGGAGAACGAGATCCTGCGCGTGGATCCACTCTGTGTTGGTGCAATATTGGGTTGTTCAGCTTAATTCGCTCATTTCGTTAGACTAGTGGTGATAATATGAGCTTGCAATTCTTCGAATCAAAAAGATTTCACTTGTGCTTTACAGCAGTGCTCCCCAACCATTTTATAGCCGCGGACCGGGCAACATTTCATAATTTCACGGCGCCTCGATGAGATGGGGGGCGTTAATTGTTAATATTGTTGCGGTGGCTTCGACCACTTCTCGCCGGTGAGACGGTGAGCCGCGCAGAATAAATTCCTATTATAATTCATCACGTCGTCCTCCGACGAATCGAAATACCCATTGTTGATGGCCGCGTATTCTTCGAACGCGACCATCTCAGCTTCGGTTGGAGAACGAGATCCTGCGCGTGGATCCACTCTGTGTTGGTGCAATATTGGGCTGCACAGCTTTATTCTCAGCTTTCGCTAGACCTGTGGCGATAATATGAGCTTGCAATTCTTCGAATCAAAAGGCTTTCACTTGTGCTTTACAGCAGTGCTCCCCAACCATTTTACAGCCGCGGACCGGGCAACGTTTGATAATTTTACGGCGCCTCGATGAGATGGGGGGCGTTAATTGTTTATATTGTTGCGGTGGCTTCGACCACTTCTCGCCGGTGAGACGGTGAGCCGCGCAGAATAAATTCCTATTATAATTCATCACGTCGTCCTCCGACGAATCGAAATACCCTTTGTTGATGGCCCCGTATTCTTCGAACGCGACCATCTCAGCTTCGGTTGGAGAACGAAATCGTGCGCCGGTTCCACTCTGTGTTGGTGCAATATTGGATAGTACAGATTAATTCTCAGGTTTCGCTAGACCAGTGGTGATAATATGAGCTTGCAATTCTTCGAATCAAAAAGATTTCACTTGTGCTTTACAGCAGTGCTCCCCAACCATTTTATAGCCGCGGACCGGCAACGTTTCATAATTTCACGGCGCCTCGATGAGATGGGGGGCGTTAATTGTTTATATTGTTGCGGTGGCTTCGACCACTTCTCGCCGGTGAGACGGTGAGCCGCGCAGAATAAATTCCTATTATAATTCATCACGTCGTCCTCCGACGAATCGAAGTACCCTTTGTTGATGGCCGCGTATTCTTCGAACGCGACCATCTCAGCTTCGGTTGGAGTACGAGATCCTGCGCGTGGATCCACTCTGTGTTGGTGCAATATTGGGCTGCACAGCTTTATTCTCAGGTTTCGCTAGACCTGTGGTGAAAGTTCGAGCATGCAATTGTTCGAATTCAAAAGCTTTCACTTGTGCTTAACAGCAGTGCTCCCCAACCATTTTATAGCCGCGGACAGGGCAACGTTTGATAATTTTACGGCGCCTCGATGAGGGGGGGGGGGCGTCAATTGTTTCTATTGTTACGGTGGCTTCGACCACTTCTCGCCGGTGAGACGGTGAGCCACGCAGAATAAATTCCAATTTTACTTCATCACGTCGTGCTCCGACGAATCGAAATACCCTTTGTGGATGGTCGCGTATTCTTCGAACGAGTCCATCTCTGCTACGGTTGCAGAACGAGATCGTGCGCGTGGTTCCACTCTGTGTTGGTGCAATATTGGGTTGTTCAGCTTAATTCGCTCATTTCGTTAGACTAGTTGTGATAATATGAGCTTGCAATTCTTCGAATCAAAAAGATTTCACTTGTGCTTTACAGCAGTGCTCCCCAACCATTTTATAGCCGCGGACCGGGCAACGTTTCATAATTTCACGGCGCCTCGATGAGATGGGGGGCGTTAATTGTTTATATTGTTGCGGTGGCTTCGACCACTTGTCGCCGGTGAGACGGTGAGCCTCGCAGAATAAATTCCTATTATAATTCATCACGTCGTCCTCCGACGAATCGAAATACCCTTTGTTGATGGCCGCGTATTCTTCGAACGCGACCATTTCAGCTTCGGTTGGAGAACGAAATCGTGCGCGGGTTCCACTCTGTGTTGGTGCAATATTGGATAGTACAGCTTAATTCTCAGGTTTCGCTAGACCAGTGGAGATAATATGAGCTTGCAATTCTTCGAATCAAAAAGCTTTCACTTGTGCTTTACAGCAGTGCTCCCCAACCATTTTATAGCCGCGGACCGGGCAAAGTTTGAGAATTTTACGGCGCCTCGATGAGGGGGGAGGGGCGTTAATTGTTTATATTGTTGCGGTGGCTTCGACCACTTCTCGCCGGTGAGACGGTGAGCCGCGCAGAATAAATTCCTATTATAATACATCACGTCGTCCTCCGACGAATCGAAATACCCATTGTTGATGGCCGCGTATTCTTCGAACGCGACCATCTCAGCTTCGGTTGGAGAACGAGATCCTGCGCGTGGATCCACTCTGTGTTAGTGCAATATTGGGCTGCACAGCTTTATTCTCAGCTTTCGCTAGACCTGTGGCGATAATATGAGCTTGCAATTCTTCGAATCAAAAGGCTTTCACTTGTGCTTTACAGCAGTGCTCCCCAACCATTTTACAGCCGCGGACCGGGCAACGTTTGATAATTTTACGGCGCCTCGATGAGATGGGGGGCGTTAATTGTTTATATTGTTGCGGTGGCTTCGACCACTTCTCGCCGGTGAGACGGTGAGCCTCGCAGAACAAATTCCAACTTTTCTTTATCACGTTGTCAACCGACGAATCGAAATACCCTTTGTGGATGATCGCTTATTCTTCGAACGCGTCCATCTCTGCTTCGGTTGGAGAACGAGATCCTGCGCGGGGATCCACTCTGTGTTGGTGCAATATTGGGTTATACAGCTTAATTCTCACATTTCGTTAGACAAGTGGTGATAATATGAGCTTGCAATTCTTCGAATCAAAAAGCTTTCACTTGAGCTTTACAGCAGTGCTACCCAACCATTTTATAGCCGCGGACCGGGCAACGTTTGATAATTTTACGGCGCCTCGATGAGATGGGGGGCGTTAATTGTTTATATTGTTGCGGTGGCTTCGACCACTTCTCGCCGGTGAGACGGTGAGCCGCGCAGAATAAATTCCTATTATAATTCATCACGTCGTCCTCCGACGAATCGAAGTACCCTTTGTTGATGGCCGCGTATTCTTCGAACGCGACCATCTCAGCTTCGGTTGGAGAACGAGATCCTGCGCGTGGATCCACTCTGTGTTGGTGCAATATTGGGCTGCACAGCTTTATTCTCAGGTTTCGCTAGACCTGTGGTGAAAGTTCGAGCATGCAATTGATCGAATCCAAAAGCTTTCACTTGTGCTTAACAGCAGTGCTCCCCAACCATTTTATAGCCGCGGACAGGGCAACGTTTGATAATTTTACGGCGCCTCGATGAGGGGGGGGGGGGCGTCAATTGTTTCTATTGTTACGGTGGCTTCGACCACTTCTCGCCGGTGAGACGGTGAGCCACGCAGAATAAATTCCAATTTTACTTCATCACGTCGTGCTCCGACGAATCGAAATACCCTTTGTGGATGGTCGCGTATTCTTCGAACGAGTCCATCTCTGCTACGGTTGCAGAACGAGATCGTGCGCGTGGTTCCACTCTGTGTTGGTGCAATATTGGGTTGTTCAGCTTAATTCGCTCATTTCGTTAGACTAGTGGTGATAATATGAGCTTGCAATTCTTCGAATCAAAAAGATTTCACTTGTGCTTTACAGCAGTGCTCCCCAACCATTTTATAGCCGCGGACCGGGCAACGTTTCATAATTTCACGGCGCCTCGATGAGATGGGGGGCGTTAATTGTTTATATTGTTGCGGTGGCTTCGACCACTTGTCGCCGGTGAGACGGTGAGCCTCGCAGAATAAATTCCTATTATAATTCATCACGTCGTCCTCCGACGAATCGAAATACCCTTTGTTGATGGCCGCGTATTCTTCGAACGCGACCATTTCAGCTTCGGTTGGAGAACGAAATCGTGCGCGGGTTCCACTCTGTGTTGGTGCAATATTGGATAGTACAGCTTAATTCTCAGGTTTCGCTAGACCAGTGGAGATAATATGAGCTTGCAATTCTTCGAATCAAAAAGCTTTCACTTGTGCTTTACAGCAGTGCTCCCCAACCATTTTATAGCCGCGGACCGGGCAAAGTTTGAGAATTTTACGGCGCCTCGATGAGGGGGGAGGGGCGTTAATTGTTTATATTGTTGCGGTGGCTTCGACCACTTCTCGCCGGTGAGACGGTGAGCCGCGCAGAATAAATTCCTATTATAATACATCACGTCGTCCTCCGACGAATCGAAATACCCATTGTTGATGGCCGCGTATTCTTCGAACGCGACCATCTCAGCTTCGGTTGGAGAACGAGATCCTGCGCGTGGATCCACTCTGTGTTGGTGCAATATTGGGCTGCACAGCTTTATTCTCAGCTTTCGCTAGACCTGTGGCGATAATATGAGCTTGCAATTCTTCGAATCAAAAGGCTTTCACTTGTGCTTTACAGCAGTGCTCCCCAACCATTTTACAGCCGCGGACCGGGCAACGTTTGATAATTTTACGGCGCCTCGATGAGATGGGGGGCGTTAATTGTTTATATTGTTGCGGTGGCTTCGACCACTTCTCGCCGGTGAGACGGTGAGCCGCGCAGAATAAATTCCTATTATAATTCATCACGTCGTCCTCCGACGAATCGAAATACCCTTTGTTGATGGCCCCGTATTCTTCGAACGCGACCATCTCAGCTTCGGTTGGAGAACGAAATCGTGCGCCGGTTCCACTCTGTGTTGGTGCAATATTGGATAGTACAGATTAATTCTCAGGTTTCGCTAGACCAGTGGTGATAATATGAGCTTGCAATTCTTCGAATCAAAAAGATTTCACTTGTGCTTTACAGCAGTGCTCCCCAACCATTTTATAGCCGCGGACCGGCAACGTTTCATAATTTCACGGCGCCTCGATGAGATGGGGGGCGTTAATTGTTTATATTGTTGCGGTGGCTTCGACCACTTCTCGCCGGTGAGACGGTGAGCCGCGCAGAATAAATTCCTATTGTAATTCATCACGTCGTCCTCCGACGAATCGAAGTACCCTTTGTTGATGGCCGCGTATTCTTCGAACGCGACCATCTCAGCTTCGGTTGGAGAACGAGATCCTGCGCGTGGATCCACTCTGTGTTGGTGCAATATTGGGCTGCACAGCTTTATTCTCAGGTTTCGCTAGACCTGTGGTGAAAGTTCGAGCATGCAATTGTTCGAATCCAAAAGCTTTCACTTGTGCTTAACAGCAGTGCTCCCCAACCATTTTATAGCCGCGGACAGGGCAACGTTTGATAATTTTACGGCGCCTCGATGAGGGGGGGGGGCGTCAATTGTTTCTATTGTTACGGTGGCTTCGACCACTTCTCGCCGGTGAGACGGTGAGCCACGCAGAATAAATTCCAATTTTACTTCATCACGTCGTGCTCCGACGAATCGAAATACCCTTTGTGGATGGTCGCGTATTCTTCGAACGAGTCCATCTCTGCTACGGTTGCAGAACGAGATCGTGCGCGTGGTTCCACTCTGTGTTGGTGCAATATTGGGTTGTTCAGCTTAATTCGCTCATTTCGTTAGACTAGTGGTGATAATATGAGCTTGCAATTCTTCGAATCAAAAAGATTTCACTTGTGCTTTACAGCAGTGCTCCCCAACCATTTTATAGCCGCGGACCGGGCAACGTTTCATAATTTCACGGCGCCTCGATGAGATGGGGGGCGTTAATTGTTTATATTGTTGCGGTGGCTTCGACCACTTGTCGCCGGTGAGACGGTGAGCCTCGCAGAATAAATTCCTATTATAATTCATCACGTCGTCCTCCGACGAATCGAAATACCCTTTGTTGATGGCCGCGTATTCTTCGAACGCGACCATTTCAGCTTCGGTTGGAGAACGAAATCGTGCGCGGGTTCCACTCTGTGTTGGTGCAATATTGGATAGTACAGCTTAATTCTCAGGTTTCGCTAGACCAGTGGAGATAATATGAGCTTGCAATTCTTCGAATCAAAAAGCTTTCACTTGTGGTTGACAGCAGTGCTCCCCAACCATTTTATAGCCGCGAACCGGTCAACGTTTGATAATTTTACCGCGCCCGATGAGGGCGGAGGGGCGTTAATTGTTTATATTGTTGCGGTGGCTTCGACCACTTCTCGCCGGTGAGACGGTGAGCCTCGCAGAACAAATTCCAACTTTTCTTTATCACGTTGTCCACCGACGAATCGAAATACCCTTTGTGGATGATCGCTTATTCTTCGAACGCGTCCATCTCTGCTTCGGATGGAGAACGAGATCCTGCGCGGGGATCCACTCTGTGTTGGTGCAATATTGGGTTATACAGCTTAATTCTCACATTTCGTTAGACAAGTGGTGATAATATGAGCTTGCAATTCTTCGAATCAAAAAGCTTTCACTTGAGCATTACAGCAGTGCTACCCAACCATTTTATAGCCGCGAACCGGTCAACGTTTGATAATTTTACAGCGCCCGATGAGGGGGGAGGGGCGTTAATTGTTTATATTGTTGCGGTGGCTTCGACCACTTCTCGCCGGTGAGACGGTGAGCCTCGCAGAACAAATTCCAACTTTTCTTTATCACGTTGTCAACCGACGAATCGAAATACCCTTTGTGGATGATCGCTTATTCTTCGAACGCGTCCATCTCTGCTTCGGTTGGAGAACGAGATCCTGCGCGGGGATCCACTCTGTGTTGGTGCAATATTGGGTTATACAGCTTAATTCTCACATTTCGTTAGACAAGTGGTGATAATATGAGCTTGCAATTCTTCGAATCAAAAAGCTTTCACTTGAGC
Organism: Lasioglossum baleicum; assembly: GCF_051020765.1. NCBI lineage: Eukaryota > Metazoa > Arthropoda > Insecta > Hymenoptera > Halictidae > Lasioglossum > Lasioglossum baleicum. The sequence continues at coordinate 1,058,774 of NW_027469107.1, read as the reverse complement.
TTTACAGCAGTGCTACCCAACCATTTTATAGCCGCGGACCGGGCAACGTTTGATAATTTTACGGCGCCTCGATGAAATGGGGGGCGTTAATTGTTTATATTGTTGCGGTGGCTTCGACCACTTCTCGCCGGTGAGACGGTGAGCCGCGCAGAATAAATTCCAATTTTACTTCATCACGTCGTCCTCCGACGAATCGAAATACCCTTTGTTGATGGCCGCGTATTCTTCTAACGCGACCATCTCAGCTTCGGTTGGAGAACGAGATCCTGCGCGGGTTCCACTCTGTGTTGGTGCAATATTGGATAGTACAGCTTAATTCTCAGGTTTCGCTAGACCAGTGGAGATAATATGAGCTTGCAATTCTTCGAATCAAAAAGCTTTCACTTGTGCTTGACAGCAGTGCTCCCCAACCATTTTATAGCCGCGGACCGGGCAAAGTTTGAGAATTTTACGGCGCCTCGATGAGGGGGGAGGGGCGTTAATTGTTTATATTGTTGCGGTGGCTTCGACCACTTCTCGCCGGTGAGACGGTGAGCCGCGCAGAATAAATTCCTATTATAATACATCACGTCGTCCTCCGACGAATCGAAATACCCTTTGTTGATGGCCGCGTATTCTTCGAACGCGACCATCTCAGCTTCGGTTGGAGAACGAGATCCTGCGCGGGTTCCACTCTGTGTTGGTGCAATATTGGATAGTACAGCTTAATTCTCAGGTTTCGTTAGACAAGTGGTGATAATATGAGCTTGCAATTCTTCGAATCAAAAAGCTTTCACTTGAGCTTTACAGCAGTGCTACCCAACCATTTTATAGCCGCGGACCGGGCAACGTTTGATAATTTTACGGCCCCTCGATGAAATGGGGGGCGTTAATTGTTTATATTGTTGCGGTGGCTTCGACCACTTCTCGCCGGTGAGACGGTGAGCCGCGCAGAATAAATTCCAATTTTACTTCATCACGTCGTCCTCCGACGAATCGAAATACCCTTTGTTGATGGCCGCGTATTCTTCTAACGCGACCATCTCAGCTTCGGTTGGAGAACGAGATCCTGCGCGGGTTCCACTCTGTGTTGGTGCAATATTGGATAGTACAGCTTAATTCTCAGGTTTCGCTAGACCAGTGGAGATAATATGAGCTTGCAATTCTTCGAATCAAAAAGCTTTCACTTGTGCTTTACAGCAGTGCTCCCCAACCATTTTACAGCCGCGAACCGGTCAACGTTTGATAATTTTACCGCGCCCGATGAGGGGGGAGGGGCGTTAATTGTTTATATTGTTGCGGTGGCTTCGACCACTTCTCGCCGGTGAGACGGTGAGCCTCGCAGAACAAATTCCAACTTTTCTTTATCACGTTGTCAACCGACGAATCGAAATACCCTTTGTGGATGATCGCTTATTCTTCGAACGCGTCCATCTCTGCTTCGGTTGGAGAACGAGATCCTGCGCGGGGATCCACTCTGTGTTGGTGCAATATTGGGTTATACAGCTTAATTCTCACATTTCGTTAGACAAGTGGTGATAATATGAGCTTGCAATTCTTCGAATCAAAAAGCTTTCACTTGAGCTTTACAGCAGTGCTACCCAACCATTTTATAGCCGCGGACCGGGCAACGTTTGATAATTTTACGGCCCCTCGATGAAATGGGGGGCGTTAATTGTTTATATTGTTGCGGTGGCTTCGACCACTTCTCGCCGGTGAGACGGTGAGCCGCGCAGAATAAGTTCCAATTTTACTTCATCACGTCGTCCTCCGACGAATCGAAATACCCTTTGTTGATGGCCGCGTATTCTTCTAACGCGACCATCTCAGCTTCGGTTGGAGAACGAGATCCTGCGCGGGTTCCACTTTGTGTTGGTGCAATATTGGATTGTACAGCTTAATTCTCAGGTTTCGCTAGACCTGTGGTGACAATGCGAGCTTGCAATTGTTCGAATTCAAATGCTTTCACTTGTGCTTAACAGCAGTGCTCCGCAACCATTTTATAGCCGCGGACCGGGCAAAGTTTGAGAATTTTACGGCGCCTCGATGAGGGGGGAGGGGCGTTAATTGTTCATATTGTTGCGGTGGCTTCGACCACTTCTCGCCGGTGAGACGGTGAGCCTCGCAGAACAAATTCCAACTTTTCTTTGTCACGTTGTCAACCGACGAATCGAAATACCCTTTGTTGATGGCCGCGTATTCTTCGAACGGGTCCATCTCTGCTACGGTTGCAGAACGAGATCCTGCGCGTGGTTCCACTCTGTGTTGGTGCAATATTGGGTTGTTCAGCTTAATTCGCACATTTCGTTAGACCAGTGGTGATAATATGAGCTTGCAATTCTTCGAATCAAGAAGATTTCACTTGTGCTTTACAGCAGTGCTCCCCAACCATTTTATAGCCGCGGACCGGGCAACGTTTCATAATTTCACGGCGCCTCGATGAGATGGGGGGCGTTAATTGTTTATATTGTTGCGGTGGCTTCGACCACTTCTCGCCGGTGAGACGGTGAGCCTCGCAGAATAAATTCTAATTTGACTTCATCACGGCGTGCTCCGACGAATCGAAATACCCTTTGTGGATGGTCGCGTATTCTTCGAACGGGTCCATCTCTGCTACGGTTGCAGAACGAGATCCTGCGCGTGGTTCCACTCTGTGTTGGTGCAATATTGGGTTGTTCAGCTTAATTCGCACATTTCGTTAGACCAGTGGTGATAATATGAGCTTGCAATTCTTCGAATCAAAAAGATTTCACTTGTGCTTTACAGCAGTGCTTCCCAACCATTTTATAGCCGCGGACCGGCAACGTTTCATAATTTCACGGCGCCTCGATGAGATGGGGGGCGTTAATTGTTTATATTGTTGCGGTGGCTTCGACCACTTCTCGCCGGTGAGACGGTGAGCCTCGCAAAATAAATTCCTATTATACTTCATCACGTCGTCCTCCGACGAATCGAAATACCGTTTGTTGATGGCCGCGTATTCTTCGAACGCGACCATCTAAGCTTCGGTTGGAGAACGAAATCGTGCGCGGGTTCCACTCTGTGTTGGTGCAATATTGGATTGTACAGCTTAATTCTCAGGTTTCGCTAGACCAGTGGTGATATTATGAGCATGCAATTCTTCGAATCAAAAAGCTTTCACTTGTGCTTTACAGCAGTGCTCCCCAACCATTTTATAGCCGCGAAACGGTCAACGTTTCATAATTTCACGATGCCTCGATGAGATGGGGGGCGTTAATTGTTTATATTGTTGCGGTGGCTTCGACCACTTCTCGCCGGTGAGACGGTGAGCCTCGCAGAACAAATTCCAACTTTTCTTTATCACGTTGTCAACCGACGAATCGAAATACCCTTTGTGGATGATCGCTTATTCTTCGAACGCGTCCATCTCTGCTTCGGTTGGAGAACGAGATCCTGCGCGGGGATCCACTCTGTGTTGGTGGAATATTGGGTTATACAGCTTAATTCTCACATTTCGTTAGACAAGTGGTGATCATATGAGCTTGCAATTCTTCGAATCAAAAAGCTTTCACTTGAGCTTTACAGCAGTGCTACCCAACCATTTTATAGCCGCAGACCGGGCAACGTTTGATAATTTTACGGCGCCTCGATGAAATGGGGGGCGTTAATTGTTTCTATTGTTGCGGTGGCTTCGACCACTTCTCGCCGGTGAGACAGTGAGCCGCGCAGAATAAATTCCAATTTTATTTCATCACGTCGTCCTCCGACGAATCGAAATACCCTTTGTTGATGGCCGCGTATTCTTCTAACGCGACCATCTCAGCTTCGGTTGGAGAACGAGATCCTGCGCGGGTTCCACTCTGTGTTGGTGCAATATTGGATAGTACAGCTTAATTCTCAGGTTTCGCTAGACCAGTGGAGATAATATGAGCTTGCAATTCTTCGAATCAAAAAGCTTTCACTTGTGCTTGACAGCAGTGCTCCCCAACCATTTTATAGCCGCGAACCGGTCAACGTTTGATAATTTTACCGCGCCCGATGAGGGGGGAGGGGCGTTAATTGTTTATATTGTTGCGGTGGCTTCGACCACTTCTCGCCGGTGAGACAGTGAGCCTCGCAGAACAAATTCCAACTTTTCTTTATCACGTTGTCAACCGACGAATCGAAGTACCCTTTGTGGATGATCGCTTATTCTTCGAACGCGTCCATCTCTGCTTCGGTTGGAGAACGAGATCCTGCGCGGGGATCCACTCTGTGTTGGTGCAATATTGGGTTATACAGCTTAATTCTCACATTTCGTTAGACAAGTGGTGATAATATGAGCTTGCAATTCTTCGAATCAAAAAGCTTTCACTTGAGCATTACAGCAGTGCTACCCAACCATTTTATAGCCGCGAACCGGTCAACGTTTGATAATTTTACCGCGCCCGATGAGGGGGGAGGGGCGTTAATTGTTTATATTGTTGCGGTGGCTTCGACCACTTCTCGCCGGTGAGACGGTGAGCCTCGCAGAACAAATTCCAACTTTTCTTTATCACGTCGTGCTCCGACGAATCGAAATACCCTTTGTGGATGATCGCTTATTCTTCGAACGCGTCCATCTCTGCTTCGGTTGGAGAACGAGATCCTGCGCGGGGATCCACTCTGTGTTGGTGCAATATTGGGCTATACAGCTTAATTCTCACATTTCGTTAGACAAGTGGTGATAATATGAGCTTGCAATTCTTCGAATCAAAAAGCTTTCACTTGAGCTTTACAGCAGTGCTACCCAACCATTTTATAGCCGCAGACCGGGCAACGTTTGATAATTTTACGGCGCCTCGATGAAATGGGGGGCGTTAATTGTTTATATTGTTGCGGTGGCTTCGACCACTTCTCGCCGGTGAGACGGTGAGCCGCGCAGAATAAATTCCAATTTTACTTCATCACGTCGTCCTCCGACGAATCGAAATACCCTTTGTTGATGGCCGCGTATTCTTCTAACGCGACCATCTCAGCTTCGGTTGGAGAACGAGATCCTGCGCGGGTTCCACTCTGTGTTGGTGCAATATTGGATAGTACAGCTTAATTCTCAGGTTTCGCTAGACCAGTGGAGATAATATGAGCTTGCAATTCTTCGAATCAAAAAGCTTTCACTTGTGCTTGACAGCAGTGCTCCCCAACCATTTTATAGCCGCGAACCGGTCAACGTTTGATAATTTTACCGCGCCCGATGAGGGGGGAGGGGCGTTAATTGTTTATATTGTTGCGGTGGCTTCGACCACTTCTCGCCGGTGAGACGGTGAGCCTCGCAGAACAAATTCCAACTTTTCTTTATCACGTTGTCAACCGACGAATCGAAATACCCTTTGTGGATGATCGCTTATTCTTCGAACGCGTCCATCTCTGCTTCGGTTGGAGAACGAGATCCTGCGCGGGGATCCACTCTGTGTTGGTGCAATATTGGGTTATACAGCTTAATTCTCACATTTCGTTAGACAAGTGGTGATAATATGAGCTTGCAATTCTTCGAATCAAAAAGCTTTAACTTGTGCTTTACAGCAGTGCTCCCCAACCATTTTACAGCCGCGGACCGGGCAACGTTCCATAATTTTACGGCGCCTCGATGAGATGGGGGGCGTTAATTGTTTATATTGTTGCGGTGGCTTCGACCACTTCTCGCCGGTGAGACGGTGAGCCTCGCAGAATAAATCTTAATTTGACTTCATCACGACGTGCTCCAACGAATCGAAATACCCTTTGTGGATGGTCGCGTATTCTTCGAACGGGTCCATCTCTGCTACGGTTGCAGTACGAGATCCTGCGCGTGGTTCCACTCTGTGTTGGTGCAATATTGGGTTGTTCAGCTTAATTCGCACATTTCGTTAGACCAGTGGTGATAATATGAGCTTGCAATTCTTCGAATCAAAAAGATTTCACTTGTGCTTTACAGCAGTGCTCCCCAACCATTTTATAGCCGCGGACCGGCAACGTTTCATAATTTCACGGCGCCTCGATGAGATGGGGGGCGTTAATTGTTTATATTGTTGCGGTGGCTTCGACCACTTCTCGCCGGTGAGACGGTGAGCCGCGCAGAATAAATTCCTATTATAATTCATCACGTCGTCCTCCGACGAATCGAAGTACCCTTTGTTGATGGCCGCGTATTCTTCGAACGCGACCATCTCAGCTTCGGTTGGAGAACGAGATCCTGCGCGTGGATCCACTCTGTGTTGGTGCAATATTGGGCTGCACAGCTTTATTCTCAGCTTTCGCTAGACCTGTGGCGATAATATGAGCTTGCAATTCTTCGAATCAAAAGGCTTTCACTTGTGCTTTACAGCAGTGCTCCCCAACCATTTTACAGCCGCGGACCGGGCAACGTTTGATAATTTTACGGCGCCTCGATGAGATGGGGGGCGTTAATTGTTTATATTGTTGCGGTGGCTTCGACCACTTCTCGCCGGTGAGACGGTGAGCCTCGCAGAATAAATTCTAATTTTACTTCATCACGTCGTGCTCCGACGAATCGAAATACCCTTTGTGGATGATCGCTTATTCTTCGAACGCGTCCATCTCTGCTTCGGTTGGAGAACGAGATCCTGCGCGGGGATCCACTCTGTGTTGGTGCAATATTGGGTTATACAGCTTAATTCTCACATTTCGTTAGACAAGTGGTGATAATATGAGCTTGCAATTCTTCGAGTCAAAAAGCTTTCACTTGAGCTTTACAGCAGTGCTACCCAACCATTTTATAGCCGCGAACCGGTCAACGTTTGATAATTTTATCGCGCCCGATGAGGGGGGAGGGGCGTTAATTGTTTATATTGTTGCGATGGCTTCGACCACTTCTCGCCGGTGAGACGGTGAGCCTCGCAGAACAAATTCCAACTTTTCTTTATCACGTTGTCAACCGACGAATCGAAATACCCTTTGTGGATGATCGCTTATTCTTCGAACGCGTCCATCTCTGCTTCGGTTGGAGAACGAGATCCTGCGCGGGGATCCACTCTGTGTTGGTGCAATATTGGGTTATACAGCTTAATTCTCACATTTCGTTAGACAAGTCGTGATAATATGAGCTTGCAATTCTTCGAATCAAAAAGCTTTCACTTGTGCTTTACAGCAGTGCTCCCCAACCATTTAATAGCCGCGGACCGGGCAACGTTTCATAATTTCACGGCGCCTCGATGAGATGGGGGGCGTTAATTGTTTATATTGTTGCGGTGGCTTCGACCACTTCTCGCCGGTGAGACGGTGAGCCTCGCAGAACAAATTCCAACTTTTCTTTATCACGTTGTCAACCGACGAATCGAAATACCCTTTGTGGGTGATCGCTTATTCTTCGAACGCGTCCATCTCTGCTTCGGTTGGAGAACGAGATCCTGCGCGGGGATCCACTCTGTGTTGGTGCAATATTGGGTTATACTGCTTAATTCTCACATTTCGTTAGACAAGTGGTGATAATATGAGCTTGCAATTCTTCGAATCAAAAAGCTTTCACTTGTGCTTTACAGCAGTGCTCCCCAACCATTTTACAGCCGCGGACCGGACAACGTTCCATAATTTTACGGCGCCTCGATGAGATGGGGGGCGTTAATTGTTTATATTGTTGCGGTGGCTTCGACCACTTCTCGCCGGTGAGACGGTGAGCCGCGCAGAATAAATTCCTATTATAATTCATCACGTCGTCCTCCGACGAATCGAAATACCCTTTGTTGATGGCCCCGTATTCTTCGAACACGACCATCTCAGCTTCGGTTGGAGAACGAAATCGTGCGCGGGTTCCACTCTGTGTTGGTGCAATATTGGATAGTACAGATTAATTCTCAGGTTTCGCTAGACCAGTGGTGATAATATGAGCTTGCAATTCTTGGAATCAAAAAGATTTCACTTGTGCTTTACAGCAGTGCTCCCCAACCATTTAATAGCCGCGGACCGGGCAACGTTTCATAATTTCATGGCGCCTCAATGAGATGGGGGGCGTTAATTGTTTATATTGTTGCGGTGGCTTCGACCACTTCTCGCCGGTGAGACGGTGAGCCGCGCAGAATAAATTCCTATTATAATACATCACGTCGTCCTCCGACGAATCGAAATACCCTTTGTTGATGGCCGCGTATTCTTCGAACGCGACCATCTCAGCTTCGGTTGGAGAACGAGATCCTGCGCGTGGATCCACTCTGTGTTGGTGCAATATTGGGCTGCACAGCTTTATTCTCAGCTTTCGCTAGACCTGTGGCGATAATATGAGCTTGCAATTCTTCGAATCAAAAGGCTTTCACTTGTGCTTTACAGCAGTGCTCCCCAACCATTTTACAGCCGCGGACCGGGCAACGTTTGATAATTTTACGGCGCCTCGATGAGATGGGGGGCGTTAATTGTTTATATTGTTGCGGTGGCTTCGACCACTTCTCGCCGGTGAGACGGTGAGCCTCGCAGAACAAATTCCAACTTTTCTTTATCACGTTGTCAACCGACGAATCGAAATACCCTTTGTGGATGATCGCTTATTCTTCGAACGCGTCCATCTCTGCTTCGGTTGGAGAACGAGATCCTGCGCGGGGATCCACTCTGTGTTGGTGCAATATTGGGTTATACAGCTTAATTCTCACATTTCGTTAGACAAGTGGTGATAATATGAGCTTGCAATTCTTCGAATCAAAAAGCTTTCACTTGAGCTTTACAGCAGTGCTACCCAACCATTTTATAGCCGCAGACCGGGCAACGTTTGATAATTTTACGGCGCCTCGATGAAATGGGGGGCGTTAATTGTTTATATTGTTGCGGTGGCTTCGACCACTTCTCGCCGGTGAGACGGTGAGCCGCGCAGAATAAATTCCAATTTTACTTCATCACGTCGTCCTCCGACGAATCGAAATACCCTTTGTTGATGGCCGCGTATTCTTCTAACGCGACCATCTCAGCTTCGGTTGGAGAACGAGATCCTGCGCGGGTTCCACTCTGTGTTGGTGCAATATTGGATAGTACAGCTTAATTCTCAGGTTTCGCTAGACCAGTGGAGATAATATGAGCTTGCAATTCTTCGAATCAAAAAGCTTTCACTTGTGCTTGACAGCAGTGCTCCCCAACCATTTTATAGCCGCGAACCGGTCAACGTTTGATAATTTTACCGCGCCCGATGAGGGGGGAGGGGCGTTAATTGTTTATATTGTTGCGGTGGCTTCGACCACTTCTCGCCGGTGAGACGGTGAGCCTCGCAGAACAAATTCCAACTTTTCTTTATCACGTTGTCAACCGACGAATCGAAATACCCTTTGTGGATGATCGCTTATTCTTCGAACGCGTCCATCTCTGCTTCGGTTGGAGAACGAGATCCTGCGCGGGGATCCACTCTGTGTTGGTGCAATATTGGGTTATACAGCTTAATTCTCACATTTCGTTAGACAAGTGGTGATAATATGAGCTTGCAATTCTTCGAATCAAAAAGCTTTCACTTGAGCTTTACAGCAGTGCTACCCAACCATTTTATAGCCGCGGACCGGGCAACGTTTGATAATTTTACGGCCCCTCGATGAAATGGGGGGCGTTAATTGTTTATATTGTTGCGGTGGCTTCGACCACTTCTCGCCGGTGAGACGGTGAGCCGCGCAGAATAAATTCCACTTTTACTTCATCACGTCGTCCTCCGACGAATCGAAATACCCTTTGTGGATGATCGCTTATTCTTCGAACGCGTCCATCTCTGCTTCGGTTGGAGAACGAGATCCTGCGCGGGGATCCACTCTGTGTTGGTGCAATATTGGGTTATACAGCTTAATTCTCACATTTCGTTAGACAAGTGGTGATAATATGAGCTTGCAATTCTTCGAATCAAAAAGCTTTCACTTGTGCTTTACAGCAGTGCTCCCCAACCATTTTACAGCCGCGGACCGGACAACGTTCCATAATTTTACGGCGCCTCGATGAGATGGTGGGCGTTAATTGTTTATATTGTTGCGGTGGCTTCGACCACTTCTCGCCGGTGAGACGGTGAGCCGCGCAGAATAAATTCCTATTATAATTCATCACGTCGTCCTCCGACGAATCGAAATACCCTTTGTTGATGGCCCCGTATTCTTCGAACACGACCATCTCAGCTTCGGTTGGAGAACGAAATCGTGCGCGGGTTCCACTCTGTGTTGGTGCAATATTGGATAGTACAGATTAATTCTCAGGTTTCGCTAGACCAGTGGTGATAATATGAGCTTGCAATTCTTGGAATCAAAAAGATTTCACTTGTGCTTTACAGCAGTGCTCCCCAACCATTTAATAGCCGCGGACCGGGCAACGTTTCATAATTTCATGGCGCCTCAATGAGATGGGGGGCGTTAATTGTTTATATTGTTGCGGTGGCTTCGACCACTTCTCGCCGGTGAGACGGTGAGCCGCGCAGAATAAATTCCTATTATAATACATCACGTCGTCCTCCGACGAATCGAAATACCCTTTGTTGATGGCCGCGTATTCTTCGAACGCGACCATCTCAGCTTCGGTTGGAGAACGAGATCCTGCGCGTGGATCCACTCTGTGTTGGTGCAATATTGGGCTGCACAGCTTTATTCTCAGCTTTCGCTAGACCTGTGGCGATAATATGAGCTTGCAATTCTTCGAATCAAAAGGCTTTCACTTGTGCTTTACAGCAGTGCTCCCCAACCATTTTACAGCCGCGGACCGGGCAACGTTTGATAATTTTACGGCGCCTCGATGAGATGGGGGGCGTTAATTGTTTATATTGTTGCGGTGGCTTCGACCACTTCTCGCCGGTGAGACGGTGAGCCTCGCAGAACAAATTCCAACTTTTCTTTATCACGTTGTCAACCGACGAATCGAAATACCCTTTGTGGATGATCGCTTATTCTTCGAACGCGTCCATCTCTGCTTCGGTTGGAGAACGAGATCCTGCGCGGGGATCCACTCTGTGTTGGTGCAATATTGGGTTATACAGCTTAATTCTCACATTTCGTTAGACAAGTGGTGATAATATGAGCTTGCAATTCTTCGAATCAAAAAGCTTTCACTTGAGCTTTACAGCAGTGCTACCCAACCATTTTATAGCCGCAGACCGGGCAACGTTTGATAATTTTACGGCGCCTCGATGAAATGGGGGGCGTTAATTGTTTATATTGTTGCGGTGGCTTCGACCACTTCTCGCCGGTGAGACGGTGAGCCGCGCAGAATAAATTCCAATTTTACTTCATCACGTCGTCCTCCGACGAATCGAAATACCCTTTGTTGATGGCCGCGTATTCTTCTAACGCGACCATCTCTGCTTCGGTTGGAGAACGAGATCCTGCGCGGGTTCCACTCTGTGTTGGTGCAATATTGGATAGTACAGCTTAATTCTCAGGTTTCGCTAGACCAGTGGAGATAATATGAGCTTGCAATTCTTCGAATCAAAAAGCTTTCACTTGTGCTTGACAGCAGTGCTCCCCAACCATTTTATAGCCGCGAACCGGTCAACGTTTGATAATTTTACCGCGCCCGATGAGGGGGGAGGGGCGTTAATTGTTTATATTGTTGCGGTGGCTTCGACCACTTCTCGCCGGTGAGACGGTGAGCCTCGCAGAACAAATTCCAACTTTTCTTTATCACGTTGTCAACCGACGAATCGAAATACCCTTTGTGGATGATCGCTTATTCTTCGAACGCGTCCATCTCTGCTTCGGTTGGAGAACGAGATCCTGCGCGGGGCTCCACTCTGTGTTGGTGCAATATTGGGTTATACAGCTTAATTCTCACATTTCGTTAGACAAGTGGTGATAATATGAGCTTGCAATTCTTCGAATCAAAAAGCTTTCACTTGAGCTTTACAGCAGTGCTACCCAACCATTTTATAGCCGCGGACCGGGCAACGTTTGATAATTTTACGGCCCCTCGATGAAATGGGGGGCGTTAATTGTTTATATTGTTGCGGTGGCTTCGACCACTTCTCGCCGGTGAGACGGTGAGCCGCGCAGAATAAATTCCACTTTTACTTCATCACGTCGTCCTCCGACGAATCGAAATACCCTTTGTGGATGATCGCTTATTCTTCGAACGCGTCCATCTCTGCTTCGGTTGGAGAACGAGATCCTGCGCGGGGATCCACTCTGTGTTGGTGCAATATTGGGTTGTTCAGCTTAATTCGCTCATTTCGTTAGACTAGTGGTGATAATATGAGCTTGCAATTCTTCGAATCAAAAAGATTTCACTTGTGCTTTACAGCAGTGCTCCCCAACCATTTTATAGCCGCGGACCGGGCAACGTTTCATAATTTCACGGCGCCTCGATGAGATGGGGGGCGTTAATTGTTTATATTGTTGCGGTGGCTTCGACCACTTCTCGCCGGTGAGACGGTGAGCCGCGCAGAATAAATTCCTATTATAATTCATCACGTCGTCCTCCGACGAATCGAAATACCCTTTGTTGATGGCCCCGTATTCTTCGAACGCGACCATCTCAGCTTCGGTTGGAGAACGAAATCGTGCGCGGGTTCCACTCTGTGTTGGTGCAATATTGGATAGTACAGATTAATTCTCAGGTTTCGCTAGACCAGTGGTGATAATATGAGCTTGCAATTCTTCGAATCAAAAAGCTTTCACTTGTGCTTTACAGCAGTGCTCCCCAACCATTTTATAGCCGCGGACCGGGCAAAGTTTGAGAATTTTACGGCGCCTCGATGAGGGGGGAGGGGCGTTAATTGTTTATATTGTTGCGGTGGCTTCGACCACTTCTCGCCGGTGAGACGGTGAGCCGCGCAGAATAAATTCCTATTATAATACATCACGTCGTCCTCCGACGAATCGAAATACCCTTTGTTGATGGCCGCGTATTCTTCGAACGCGACCATCTCAGCTTCGGTTGGAGAACGAGATCCTGCGCGTGGATCCACTCTGTGTTGGTGCAATATTGGGCTGCACAGCTTTATTGTCAGCTTTCGCTAGACCTGTGGCGATAATATGAGCTTGCAATTCTTCGAATCAAAAGGATTTCACTTGTGCTTTACAGCAGTGCTCCCCAACCATTTTACAGCCGCGGACCGGGCAACGTTTGATAATTTTACGGCGCCTCGATGAGATGGGGGGCGTTAATTGTTTATATTGTTGCGGTGGCTTCGACCACTTCTCGCCGGTGAGACGGTGAGCCTCGCAGAATAAATTCTAATTTTACTTCATCACGTCGTGCTCCGACGAATCGAAATACCCTTTGTGGATGATCGCTTATTCTTCGAACGCGTCCATCTCTGCTTCGGTTGGAGAACGAGATCCTGCGCGGGGATCCACTCTGTGTTGGTGCAATATTGGGTTATACAGCTTAATTCTCACATTTCGTTAGACAAGTCGTGATAATATGAGCTTGCAATTCTTCGAATCAAAAAGCTTTCACTTGAGCTTTACAGCAGTGCTACCCAACCATTTTATAGCCGCGGACCGGGCAACGTTTGATAATTTTACGGCGCCTCGATGAAATGGGGGGCGTTAATTGTTTGTATTGTTGCGGTGGCTTCTACCACTTCTCGCCGGTGAGACGGTGAGCCGCGCAGTATAAATTCCAATTTTACTTCATCACGTCGTCCTCCGACGAATCGAAATACCCTTTGTTGATGGCCGCGTATTCTTCTAACGCGACCATCTCAGCTTCGGTTGGAGAACGAGATCCTGCGCGGGTTCTACTTTGTGTTGGTGCAATATTGGATTGTACAGCTTAATTCTCAGGTTTCGCTAGACCTGTGGTGACAATGCGAGCTTGCAATTGTTCGAATTCAAATGCTTTCACTTGTGCTTAACAGCAGTGCTCCGCAACCATTTTATAGCCGCGGACCGGGCAAAGTTTGAGAATTTTACGGCGCCTCGATGAGGGGGGAGGGGCGTTAATTGTTCATATTGTTGCGGTGGCTTCGACCACTTCTCGCCGGTGAGACGGTGAGCCTCGCAGAACAAATTCCAACTTTTCTTTATCACGTTGTCAACCGACGAATCGAAATACCCTTTGTTGATGGCCGCGTATTCTTCGAACGTGACCATCTCAGCTTCGTTTGGAGAACGAGATCCTGCGCGTGGATCCACTCTGTGTTGGTGCAATATTGGGTTGTTCAGCTTAATTCGCTCATTTCGTTAGACTAGTGGTAATACCTCCTTTAACTAGTGGTGATAATATGAGCTTGCAATTCTTCGAATCAAAAAGATTTCACTTGTGCTTTACAGCAGTGCTCCCCAACCATTTTATAGCCGCGGACCGGGCAACGTTTCATAATTTCATGGCGCCTCGATGAGATGGGGTGCGTTAATTGTTTATATTGTTGCGGTGGCTTCGACCACTTCTCGCCGGTGAGACGGTGAGCCGCGCAGAATAAATTCCTATTATAATACATCACGTCGTCCTCCGACGAATCGAAATACCCTTTGTTGATGGCCGCGTATTCTTCGAACGCGACCATCTCAGCTTCGGTTGGAGAACGAGATCCTGCGCGTGGATCCACTCTGTGTTGGTGCAATATTGGGCTGCACAGCTTTATTCTCAGCTTTCGCTAGACCTGTGGCGATAATATGAGCTTGCAATTCTTCGAATCAAAAGGCTTTCACTTGTGCTTTACAGCAGTGCTCCCCAACCATTTTACAGCCGCGGACCGGGCAACGTTTGATAATTTTACGGCGCCTCGATGAGATGGGGGGCGTTAATTGTTTATATTGTTGCGGTGGCTTCGACCACTTCTCGCCGGTGAGACGGTGAGCCTCGCAGAATAAATTCTAATTTTACTTCATCACGTCGTGCTCCGACGAATCGAAATACCCTTTGTGGATGATCGCTTATTCTTCGAACGCGTCCATCTCTGCTTCGGTTGGAGAACGAGATCCTGCGCGGGGATCCACTCTGTGTTGGTGCAATATTGGGTTATACAGCTTAATTCTCACATTTCGTTAGACAAGTGGTGATAATATGAGCTTGCAATTCTTCGAGTCAAAAAGCTTTCACTTGAGCTTTACAGCAGTGCTACCCAACCATTTTATAGCCGCGAACCGGTCAACGTTTGATAATTTTACCGCGCCCGATGAGGGGGGAGGGGCGTTAATTGTTTATATTGTTGCGATGGCTTCGACCACTTCTCGCCGGTGAGACGGTGAGCCTCGCAGAACAAATTCCAACTTTTCTTTATCACGTTGTCAACCGACGAATCGAAATACCCTTTGTGGATGATCGCTTATTCTTCGAACGCGTCCATCTCTGCTTCGGTTGGAGAACGAGATCCTGCGCGGGGATCCACTCTGTGTTGGTGCAATATTGGGTTATACAGCTTAATTCTCACATTTCGTTAGACAAGTCGTGATAATATGAGCTTGCAATTCTTCGAATCAAAAAGCTTTCACTTGTGCTTTACAGCAGTGCTCCCCAACCATTTAATAGCCGCGGACCGGGCAACGTTTCATAATTTCACGGCGCCTCGATGAGATGGGGGGCGTTAATTGTTTATATTGTTGCGGTGGCTTCGACCACTTCTCGCCGGTGAGACGGTGAGCCTCGCAGAACAAATTCCAACTTTTCTTTATCACGTTGTCAACCGACGAATCGAAATACCCTTTGTGGGTGATCGCTTATTCTTCGAACGCGTCCATCTCTGCTTCGGTTGGAGAACGAGATCCTGCGCGGGGATCCACTCTGTATTGGTGCAATATTGGGTTATACAGCTTAATTCTCACATTTCGTTAGACAAGTGGTGATAATATGAGCTTGCAATTCTTCGAATCAAAAAGCTTTCACTTGTGCTTTACAGCAGTGCTCCCCAACCATTTTACAGCCGCGGACCGGACAACGTTCCATAATTTTACGGCGCCTCGATGAGATGGGGGGCGTTAATTGTTTATATTGTTGCGGTGGCTTCGACCACTTCTCGCCGGTGAGACTGTGAGCCGCGCAGAATAAATTCCTATTATAATTCATCACGTCGTCCTCCGACGAATCGAAATACCCTTTGTTGATGGCCCCGTATTCTTCGAACACGACCATCTCAGCTTCGGTTGGAGAACGAAATCGTGCGCGGGTTCCACTCTGTGTTGGTGCAATATTGGATAGTACAGATTAATTCTCAGGTTTCGCTAGACCAGTGGTGATAATATGAGCTTGCAATTCTTGGAATCAAAAAGCTTTCACTTGTGCTTTACAGCAGTGCTCCCCAACCATTTAATAGCCGCGGACCGGGCAACGTTTCATAATTTCATGGCGCCTCGATGAGATGGGGGGCGTTAATTGTTTATATTGTTGCGGTGGCTTCGACCACTTCTCGCCGGTGAGACGGTGAGCCGCGCAGAATAAATTCCTATTATAATACATCACGTCGTCCTCCGACGAATCGAAATACCCTTTGTTGATGGCCGCGTATTCTTCGAACGCGACCATCTCAGCTTCGGTTGGAGAACGAGATCCTGCGCGTGGATCCACTCTGTGTTGGTGCAATATTGGGCTGCACAGCTTTATTCTCAGCTTTCGCTAGACCTGTGGCGATAATATGAGCTTGCAATTCTTCGAATCAAAAGGCTTTCACTTGTGCTTTACAGCAGTGCTCCCCAACCATTTTACAGCCGCGGACCGGGCAACGTTTGATAATTTTACGGCGCCTCGATGAGATGGGGGGCGTTAATTGTTTATATTGTTGCGGTGGCTTCGACCACTTCTCGCCGGTGAGACGGTGAGCCTCGCAGAACAAATTCCAACTTTTCTTTATCACGTTGTCAACCGACGAATCGAAATACCCTTTGTGGATGATCGCTTATTCTTCGAACGCGTCCATCTCTGCTTCGGTTGGAGAACGAGATCCTGCGCGGGGATCCACTCTGTGTTGGTGCAATATTGGGTTATACAGCTTAATTCTCACATTTCGTTAGACAAGTGGTGATAATATGAGCTTGCAATTCTTCGAATCAAAAAGCTTTCACTTGAGCTTTACAGCAGTGCTACCCAACCATTTTATAGCCGCAGACCGGGCAACGTTTGATAATTTTACGGCGCCTCGATGAAATGGGGGGCGTTAATTGTTTATATTGTTGCGGTGGCTTCGACCACTTCTCGCCGGTGAGACGGTGAGCCGCGCAGAATAAATTCCAATTTTACTTCATCACGTCGTCCTCCGACGAATCGAAATACCCTTTGTTGATGGCCGCGTATTCTTCTAACGCGACCATCTCAGCTTCGGTTGGAGAACGAGATCCTGCGCGGGTTCCACTCTGTGTTGGTGCAATATTGGATAGTACAGCTTAATTCTCAGGTTTCGCTAGACCAGTGGAGATAATATGAGCTTGCAATTCTTCGAATCAAAAAGCTTTCACTTGTGCTTGACAGCAGTGCTCCCCAACCATTTTATAGCCGCGAACCGGTCAACGTTTGATAATTTTACCGGGCCCGATGAGGGGGGAGGGGCGTTAATTGTTTATATTGTTGCGGTGGCTTCGACCACTTCTCGCCGGTGAGACGGTGAGCCTCGCAGAACAAATTCCAACTTTTCTTTATCACGTTGTCAACCGACGAATCGAAATACCCTTTGTGGATGATCGCTTATTCTTCGAACGCGTCCATCTCTGCTTCGGTTGGAGAACGAGATCCTGCGCGGGGATCCACTCTGTGTTGGTGCAATATTGGGTTATACGGCTTAATTCTCACATTTCGTTAGACAAGTGGTGATAATATGAGCTTGCAATTCTTCGAATCAAAAAGCTTTCACTTGAGCTTTACAGCAGTGCTCCCCAACCATTTTATAGCCGCGGACCGGGCAACGTTTCTTAATTTCACGGCGCCTCGATGAGATGGGGGGCGTTAATTGTTTATATTGTTGCGGTGGCTTCGACCACTTCTCGCCGGTGAGACGGTGAGCCGCGCAGAATAAATTCCTATTATAATTCATCACGTCGTCCTCCGACGAATCGAAATACCCTTTGTTGATGGCCCCGTATTCTTCGAACGCGACCATCTCAGCTTCGGTTGGAGAACGAAATCGTGCGCGGGTTCCACTGTGTGTTGGTGCAATATTGGATAGTACAGATTAATTCTCAGGTTTCGCTAGACCAGTGGTGATAATATGAGCTTGCAATTCTTCGAATCAAAAAGCTTTCACTTGTGCTTTACAGCAGTGCTCCCCAACCATTTTATAGCCGCGGACCGGGCAACGTTTGATAATTTTACGGCGCCTCGATGAGGGGGGAGGGGCGTTAATTGTTTATATTGTTGCGGTGGCTTCGACCACTTCTCGCCGGTGAGACGGTGAGCCGCGCAGAATAAATTCCAATTTTACTTCATCACGTCGTCCTCCGACGAATCGAAATACCCTTTGTTGATGGCCGCGTATTCTTCTAACGCGACCATCTCAGCTTCGGTTGGAGAACGAGATCCTGCGCGGGTTCCACTTTGTGTTGGTGCAATATTGGATTGTACAGCTTAATTCTCAGGTTTCGCTAGACCTGTGGTGACAATGCGAGCTTGCAATTGTTCGAATTCAAATGCTTTCACTTGTGCTTAACAGCAGTGCTCCGCAACCATTTTATAGCCGCGGACCGGGCAAAGTTTGAGAATTTTACGGCGCCTCGATGAGGGGGGAGGGGCGTTAATTGTTCATATTGTTGCGGTGGCTTCGACCACTTCTCGCCGGTGAGACGGTGAGCCTCGCAGAACAAATTCCAACTTTTCTTTGTCACGTTGTCAACCGACGAATCGAAATACCCTTTGTTGATGGCCGCGTATTCTTCGAACGGGTCCATCTCTGCTACGGTTGCAGAACGAGATCCTGCGCGTGGTTCCACTCTGTGTTGGTGCAATATTGGGTTGTTCAGCTTAATTCGCACATTTCGTTAGACCAGTGGTGATAATATGAGCTTGCAATTCTTCGAATCAAGAAGATTTCACTTGTGCTTTACAGCAGTGCTCCCCAACCATTTTATAGCCGCGGACCGGGCAACGTTTCATAATTTCACGGCGCCTCGATGAGATGGGGGGCGTTAATTGTTTATATTGTTGCGGTGGCTTCGACCACTTCTCGCCGGTGAGACGGTGAGCCGCGCAGAACAAATTCCAACTTTTCTTTATCACGTTGTCAACCGACGAATCGAAATACCCTTTGTGGATGATCGCTTATTCTTCGAACGCGTCCATCTCTGCTTCGGTTGGAGAACGAGATCCTGCGCGGGGATCCACTCTGTGTTGGTGCAATATTGGGTTATACAGCTTAATTCTCACATTTCGTTAGACAAGTCGTGATAATATGAGCTTGCAATTCTTCGAATCAAAAAGATTTCACTTGAGCTTTACAGCAGTGCTACCCAACCATTTTATAGCCGCGGACCGGGCAACGTTTGATAATTTTACGGCGCCTCGATGAAATGGGGTCGTTAATTGTTTATATTGTTGCGGTGGCTTCGACCACTTCTCGCCGGTGAGACGGTGAGCCGCGCAGAATAAATTCCAATTTTACTTCATCACGTCGTCCTCCGACGAATCGAAATACCCTTTGTTGATGGCCGCGTATTCTTCGAACGCGACCATCTCAGCTTCGGTTGGAGAACGAGATCCTGCGCGGGTTCCACTCTGTGTTGGTGCAATATTGGATAGTACAGCTTAATTCTCAGGTTTCGCTAGACCAGTGGAGATAATATGAGCTTGCAATTCTTCGAATCAAAAAGCTTTCACTTGTGCTTTACAGCAGTGCTCCCCAACCATTTTATAGCCGCGAACCGGTCAACGTTTGATAATTTTACCGCGCCCGATGAGGGGGGAGGGGCGTTAATTGTTTATATTGTTGCGGTGGCTTCGACCACTTCTCGCCGGTGAGACGGTGAGCCTCGCAGAATAAATTCTAATTTGACTTCATCACGGCGTGCTCCGACGAATCGAAATACCCTTTGTGGATGGTCGCGTATTCTTCGAACGGGTCCATCTCTGCTACGGTTGCAGAACGAGATCCTGCGCGTGGTTCCACTCTGTGTTGGTGCAATATTGGGTTGTTCAGCTTAATTCGCACATTTCGTTAGACCAGTGGTGATAATATGAGCTTGCAATTCTTCGAATCAAAAAGATTTCACTTGTGCTTTACAGCAGTGCTCCCCAACCATTTTATAGCCGCGGACCGGCAACGTTTCATAATTTCACGGCGCCTCGATGAGATGGGGGGCGTTAATTGTTTATATTGTTGCGGTGGCTTCGACCACTTCTCGCCGGTGAGACGGTGAGCCTCGCAGAACAAATTCCAACTTTTCTTTATCACGTTGTCAACCGACGAATCGAAATACCCTTTGTGGATGATCGCTTATTCTTCGAACGCGTCCATCTCTGCTTCGGTTGGAGAACGAGATCCTGCGCGGGGATCCACTCTGTGTTGGTGCAATATTGGGCTATACGGCTTAATTCTCACATTTCGTTAGACAAGTGGTGATAATATGAGCTTGCAATTCTTCGAATCAAAAAGCTTTCACTTGAGCTTTACAGCAGTGCTACCCAACCATTTTATAGCCGCAGACCGGGCAACGTTTGATAATTTTACGGCGCCTCGATGAAATGGGGGGCGTTAATTGTTTATATTGTTGCGGTGGCTTCGACCACTTCTCGCCGGTGAGACGGTGAGCCGCGCAGAATAAATTCCAATTTTACTTCATCACGTCGTCCTCCGACGAATCGAAATACCCTTTGTTGATGGCCGCGTATTCTTCTAACGCGACCATCTCAGCTTCGGTTGGAGAACGAGATCCTGCGCGGGTTCCACTCTGTGTTGGTGCAATATTGGATAGTACAGCTTAATTCTCAGGTTTCGCTAGACCAGTGGAGATAATATGAGCTTGCAATTCTTCGAATCAAAAAGCTTTCACTTGTGCTTGACAGCAGTGCTCCCCAACCATTTTATAGCCGCGAACCGGTCAACGTTTGATAATTTTACCGCGCCCGATGAGGGGGGAGGGGCATTAATTGTTTATATTGTTGCGGTGGCTTCGACCACTTCTCGCCGGTGAGACGGTGAGCCGCGCAGAATAAATTCCTATTATAATTCATCACGTCGTCCTCCGACGAATCGAAGTACCCTTTGTTGATGGCCGCGTATTCTTCGAACGCGACCATCTCAGCTTCGGTTGGAGAACGAGATCCTGCGCGTGGATCCACTCTGTGTTGGTGCAATATTGGATTGAACAGCTTAATTCTCAGGTTTCGCTAGACCAGTGGTGATATTATGAGCTTGCAATTCTTCGAATCAAAAAGCTTTCACTTGTGCTTCACAGCAGTGCTCCCCAACCATTTTATAGCCGCGGACCGGGCAAAGTTTGAGAATTCTACGGCGCCTCGATGAGGGGGGACGGGCGTTAATTGTTTATATTGTTGCGGTGGCTTCGACCACTTCTCGCCGGTGAGACGGTGAGCCTCGCAAAATAAATTCCTATTATACTTCATCACGTCGTCCTCCGACGAATCGAAATACCGTTTGTTGATGGCCGCGTATTCTTCGAACGCGACCATCTCAGCTTCGGTTGGAGAACGAAATCGTGCGCGGGTTCCACTCTGTGTTGGTGCAATATTGGATTGTACAGCTTAATTCTCAGGTTTCGCTAGACCAGTGGTGATATTATGAGCATGCAATTCTTCGAATCAAAAAGCTTTCACTTGTGCTTTACAGCAGTGCTCCCCAACCATTTTATAGCCGCGAAACGGTCAACGTTTCATAATTTCACGGCGCCTCGATGAGATGGGGGGCGTTAATTGTTTATATTGTTGCGGTGGCTTCGACCACTTCTCGCCGGTGAGACGGTGAGCCTCGCAGAACAAATTCCAACTTTTCTTTATCACGTTGTCAACCGACGAATCGAAATACCCTTTGTGGATGATCGCTTATTCTTCGAACGCGTCCATCTCTGCTTCGGTTGGAGAACGAGATCCTGCGCGGGGATCCACTCTGTGTTGGTGCAATATTGGGTTATACAGCTTAATTCTCACATTTCGTTAGACAAGTGGTGATAATATGAGCTTGCAATTCTTCGAATCAAAAAGCTTTAACTTGTGCTTTACAGCAGTGCTCCCCAACCATTTTACAGCCGCGGACCGGGCAACGTTCCATAATTTTACGGCGCCTCGATGAGATGGGGGGCGTTAATTGTTTATATTGTTGCGGTGGCTTCGACCACTTCTCGCCGGTGAGACGGTGAGCCTCGCAGAATAAATCTTAATTTGACTTCATCACGACGTGCTCCAACGAATCGAAATACCCTTTGTGGATGGTCGCGTATTCTTCGAACGGGTCCATCTCTGCTACGGTTGCAGAACGAGATCCTGCGCGTGGTTCCACTCTGTGTTGGTGCAATATTGGGTTGTTCAGCTTAATTCGCACATTTCGTTAGACCAGTGGTGATAATATGAGCTTGCAATTCTTCGAATCAAAAAGATTTCACTTGTGCTTTACAGCAGTGCTCCCCAACCATTTTATAGCCGCGGACCGGCAACGTTTCATAATTTCACGGCGCCTCGATGAGATGGGGGGCGTTAATTGTTTATATTGTTGCGGTGGCTTCGACCACTTCTCGCCGGTGAGACGGTGAGCCGCGCAGAATAAATTCCTATTATAATTCATCACGTCGTCCTCCGACGAATCGAAGTACCCTTTGTTGATGGCCGCGTATTCTTCGAACGCGACCATCTCAGCTTCGGTTGGAGAACGAGATCCTGCGCGTGGATCCACTCTGTGTTGGTGCAATATTGGATTGAACAGCTTAATTCTCAGGTTTCGCTAGACCAGTGGTGATATTATGAGCTTGCAATTCTTCGAATCAAAAAGCTTTCACTTGTGCTTCACAGCAGTGCTCCCCAACCATTTTATAGCCGCGGACCGGGCAAAGTTTGAGAATTCTACGGCGCCTCGATGAGGGGGGACGGGCGTTAATTGTTTATATTGTTGCGGTGGCTTCGACCACTTCTCGCCGGTGAGACGGTGAGCCTCGCAAAATAAATTCCTATTATACTTCATCACGTCGTCCTCCGACGAATCGAAATACCGTTTGTTGATGGCCGCGTATTCTTCGAACGCGACCATCTCAGCTTCGGTTGGAGAACGAAATCGTGCGAGGGTTCCACTCTGTGTTGGTGCAATATTGGATTGTACAGCTTAATTCTCAGGTTTCGCTAGACCAGTGGTGATATTATGAGCATGCAATTCTTCGAATCAAAAAGCTTTCACTTGTGCTTTACAGCAGTGCTCCCCAACCATTTTATAGCCGCGAAACGGTCAACGTTTCATAATTTCACGGCGCCTCGATGAGATGGGGGGCGTTAATTGTTTATATTGTTGCGGTGGCTTCGGCCACTTCTCGCCGGTGAGACGGTGAGCCTCGCAGAACAAATTCCAACTTTTCTTTATCACGTTGTCAACCGACGAATCGAAATACCCTTTGTGGATGATCGCTTATTCTTCGAACGCGTCCATCTCTGCTTCGGTTGGAGAACGAGATCCTGCGCGGGGATCCACTGTGTGTTGGTGCAATATTGGGTTATACAGCTTAATTCTCACATTTCGTTAGACCAGTGGTGATATTATGAGCTTGCAATTCTTCGAATCAAAAAGCTTTCACTTGTGCTTCACAGCAGTGCTCCCCAACCATTTTATAGCCGCGGACCGGGCAAAGTTTGAGAATTTTACGGCGCCTCGATGAGGGGGGACGGGCGTTAATTGTTTATATTGTTGCGGTGGCTTCGACCACTTCTCGCCGGTGAGACGGTGAGCCTCGCAAAATAAATTCCTATTATACTTCATCACGTCGTCCTCCGACGAATCGAAATACCGTTTGTTGATGGCCGCGTATTCTTCGAACGCTACCATCTCAGCTTCGGTTGGAGAACGAAATCGTGCGCGGGTTCCACTCTGTGTTGGTGCAATATTGGATTGTACAGCTTAATTCTCAGGTTTCGCTAGACCAGTGGTGATATTATGAGCATGCAATTCTTCGAATCAAAAAGCTTTCACTTGTGCTTTACAGCAGTGCTCCCCAACCATTTTAGAGCCGCGAAACGGTCAACGTTTCATAATTTCACGGCGCCTCGATGAGATGGGGGGCGTTAATTGTTTATATTGTTGCGGTGGCTTCGACCACTTCTCGCCGGTGAGACTGTGAGCCTCGCAGAACAAATTCCAAATTTTCTTTATCACGTTGTCAACCGACGAATCGAAATACCCTTTGTGGATGATCGCTTATTCTTCGAACGCGTCCATCTCTGCTTCGGTTGGAGAACGAGATCCTGCGCGGGGATCCACTCTGTGTTGGTGCAATATTGGGTTATACAGCTTAATTCTCACATTTCGTTAGACAAGTGGCGATAATATGAGCTTGCAATTCTTCGAATCAAAAAGCTTTCACTTGTGCTTTACAGCAGTGCTCCCCAACCATTTTACAGCCGCGGACCGGGCAACGTTCCATAATTTTACGGCGCCTCGATGAGATGGGGGGCGTTAATTGTTTATATTGTTGCGGTGGCTTCGACCACTTCTCGCCGGTGAGACGGTGAGCCTCGCAGAATAAATTCTAATTTGACTTCATCACGGCGTGCTCCAACGAATCGAAATACCCTTTGTGGATGGTCGCGTATTCTTCGAACGGGTCCATCTCTGCTACGGTTGCAGAACGAGATCCTGCGCGTGGTTCCACTCTGTGTTGGTGCAATATTGGGTTGTTCAGCTTAATTCGCACATATCGTTAGACCAGTGGTGATAATATGAGCTTGCAATTCTTCGAATCAAAAAGATTTCACTTGTGCTTTACAGCAGTGCTCCCCAACCATTTTATAGCCGCGGACCGGCAACGTTTCATAATTTCACGGCGCCTCGATGAGATGGGGGGCGTTAATTGTTTATATTGTTGCGGTGGCTTCGACCACTTCTCGCCGGTGAGACGGTGAGCCGCGCAGAATAAATTCCTATTATAATTCATCACGTCGTCCTCCGACGAATCGAAGTACCCTTTGTTGATGGCCGCGTATTCTTCGAACGCGACCATCTCAGCTTCGGTTGGAGAACGAGATCCTGCGCGTGGATCCACTCTGTGTTGGTGCAATATTGGGCTGCACAGCTTTATTCTCAGGTTTCGCTAGACCAGTGGTGAAAATTCGAGCAAGCAGTTGTTCGAATCCAAAAGCTTTCACTTGTGCTTAACAGCAGTGCTCCCCAACCATTTGATAGCCGCGGACAGGGCAACGTTTGATAATATTACGGCGCTTCGATGAGGGGGGGGGGCGTCAATTGTTTCTATTGTTACGGTGGCTTCGACCACTTCTCGCCGGTGAGACGGTGAGCCTCGCAGAATAAATTCTAATTTTACTTCATCACGTCGTGCTCCGACGAATCGAAATACCGTTTGTGGACGGTCGCGTATTCTTCGAACGCGACCATCTCAGCTTCGGTTGCAGAACGAGATCGTGCGCGTGGTTCCACTCTGTGTTGGTGCAATATTGGGTTGTTCAGCTTAATTCGCTCATTTCGTTAGACTAGTGGTGATAATATGAGCTTGCAATTCATCGAATCAAAAAGCTTTCACTTGTGCTTTACAGCAGTGCTCCCCAACCATTTTATAGCCGCGGACCGGGCAACGTTTCATAATTTCACGGCGCCTCGATGAGATGGGGGGCGTTAATTGTTTATATTGTTACGGTGGCTCCGACCACTTCTCGCCGGTGAGACGGTGAGCCACGCAGAATAAATTCCAATTTTACTTCATCACGTCGTGCTCCGACGAATCGAAATACCCTCTGTTGATGGCCCCGTATTCTTCGAACGCGACCATCTCAGCTTCGGTTGGAGAACGAAATCGTGCGCGGGTTCCACTCTGTGTTGGTGCAATATTGGATAGTACAGATTAATTCTCAGGTTTCGCTAGAC
Organism: Lasioglossum baleicum; assembly: GCF_051020765.1. Taxonomy (NCBI): domain Eukaryota; kingdom Metazoa; phylum Arthropoda; class Insecta; order Hymenoptera; family Halictidae; genus Lasioglossum; species Lasioglossum baleicum. The sequence continues at coordinate 1,033,000 of NW_027469107.1, read as the reverse complement.
CAGTGGTGATAATATGAGCTTGCAATTCTTCGAATCAAAAAGCTTTCACTTGTGCTTTACAGCAGTGCTCCCCAACCATTTAATAGCCGCGGACCGGGCAACGTTTCATAATTTCACGGCGCCTCGATGAGATGGGGGGCGTTAATTGTTTATATTGTTGCGGTGGCTTCGACCACTTCTCGCCGGTGAGACGGTGAGCCGCGCAGAATAAATTCCAATTTTACTTCATCACGTCGTCCTCCGACGAATCGAAATACCCTTTGTTGATGGCCGCGTATTCTTCTAACGCGACCATCTCAGCTTCGGTTGGAGAACGAGATCCTGCGCGGGTTCCACTCTGTGTTGGTGCAATATTGGATAGTACAGCTTAATTCTCAGGTTTCGCTAGACCAGTGGAGATAATATGAGCTTGCAATTCTTCGAATCAAAAAGCTTTCACTTGTGCTTGACAGCAGTGCTCCCCAACCATTTTATAGCCGCGAACCGGTCAACGTTTGATAATTTTACCGCGCCCGATGAGGGGGGAGGGGCGTTAATTGTTTATATTGTTGCGGTGGCTTCGACCACTTCTCGCCGGTGAGACGGTGAGCCTCGCAGAACAAATTCCAACTTTTCTTTATCACGTTGTCAACCGACGAATCGAAATACCCTTTGTGGATGATCGCTTATTCTTCGAACGCGTCCATCTCTGCTTCGGTTGGAGAACGAGATCCTGCGCGGGGATCCACTCTGTGTTGGTGCAATATTGGGTTATACAGCTTAATTCTCACATTTCGTTAGACAAGTGGTGATAATATGAGCTTGCAATTCTTCGAATCAAAAAGCTTTCACTTGAGCTTTACAGCAGTGCTCCCCAACCATTTTATAGCCGCGGACCGGGCAACGTTTCTTAATTTCACGGCGCCTCGATGAGATGGGGGGCGTTAATTGTTTATATTGTTGCGGTGGCTTCGACCACTTCTCGCCGGTGAGACGGTGAGCCGCGCAGAATAAATTCCTATTATAATTCATCACGTCGTCCTCCGACGAATCGAAATACCCTTTGTTGATGGCCCCGTATTCTTCGAACGCGACCATCTCAGCTTCGGTTGGAGAACGAAATCGTGCGCGGGTTCCACTGTGTGTTGGTGCAATATTGGATAGTACAGATTAATTCTCAGGTTTCGCTAGACCAGTGGTGATAATATGAGCTTGCAATTCTTCGAATCAAAAAGCTTTCACTTGTGCTTTACAGCAGTGCTCCCCAACCATTTTATAGCCGCGGACCGGGCAACGTTTGATAATTTTACGGCGCCTCGATGAGGGGGGAGGGGCGTTAATTGTTTATATTGTTGCGGTGGCTTCGACCACTTCTCGCCGGTGAGACGGTGAGCCGCGCAGAATAAATTCCAATTTTACTTCATCACGTCGTCCTCCGACGAATCGAAATACCCTTTGTTGATGGCCGCGTATTCTTCTAACGCGACCATCTCAGCTTCGGTTGGAGAACGAGATCCTGCGCGGGTTCCACTTTGTGTTGGTGCAATATTGGATTGTACAGCTTAATTCTCAGGTTTCGCTAGACCTGTGGTGACAATGCGAGCTTGCAATTGTTCGAATTCAAATGCTTTCACTTGTGCTTAACAGCAGTGCTCCGCAACCATTTTATAGCCGCGGACCGGGCAAAGTTTGAGAATTTTACGGCGCCTCGATGAGGGGGGAGGGGCGTTAATTGTTCATATTGTTGCGGTGGCTTCGACCACTTCTCGCCGGTGAGACGGTGAGCCTCGCAGAACAAATTCCAACTTTTCTTTGTCACGTTGTCAACCGACGAATCGAAATACCCTTTGTTGATGGCCGCGTATTCTTCGAACGGGTCCATCTCTGCTACGGTTGCAGAACGAGATCCTGCGCGTGGTTCCACTCTGTGTTGGTGCAATATTGGGTTGTTCAGCTTAATTCGCACATTTCGTTAGACCAGTGGTGATAATATGAGCTTGCAATTCTTCGAATCAAGAAGATTTCACTTGTGCTTTACAGCAGTGCTCCCCAACCATTTTATAGCCGCGGACCGGGCAACGTTTCATAATTTCACGGCGCCTCGATGAGATGGGGGGCGTTAATTGTTTATATTGTTGCGGTGGCTTCGACCACTTCTCGCCGGTGAGACGGTGAGCCGCGCAGAACAAATTCCAACTTTTCTTTATCACGTTGTCAACCGACGAATCGAAATACCCTTTGTGGATGATCGCTTATTCTTCGAACGCGTCCATCTCTGCTTCGGTTGGAGAACGAGATCCTGCGCGGGGATCCACTCTGTGTTGGTGCAATATTGGGTTATACAGCTTAATTCTCACATTTCGTTAGACAAGTCGTGATAATATGAGCTTGCAATTCTTCGAATCAAAAAGCTTTCACTTGAGCTTTACAGCAGTGCTACCCAACCATTTTATAGCCGCGGACCGGGCAACGTTTGATAATTTTACGGCGCCTCGATGAAATGGGGTCGTTAATTGTTTATATTGTTGCGGTGGCTTCGACCACTTCTCGCCGGTGAGACGGTGAGCCGCGCAGAATAAATTCCAATTTTACTTCATCACGTCGTCCTCCGACGAATCGAAATACCCTTTGTTGATGGCCGCGTATTCTTCGAACGCGACCATCTCAGCTTCGGTTGGAGAACGAGATCCTGCGCGGGTTCCACTCTGTGTTGGTGCAATATTGGATAGTACAGCTTAATTCTCAGGTTTCGCTAGACCAGTGGAGATAATATGAGCTTGCAATTCTTCGAATCAAAAAGCTTTCACTTGTGCTTTACAGCAGTGCTCCCCAACCATTTTATAGCCGCGAACCGGTCAACGTTTGATAATTTTACCGCGCCCGATGAGGGGGGAGGGGCGTTAATTGTTTATATTGTTGCGGTGGCTTCGACCACTTCTCGCCGGTGAGACGGTGAGCCTCGCAGAATAAATTCTAATTTGACTTCATCACGGCGTGCTCCGACGAATCGAAATACCCTTTGTGGATGGTCGCGTATTCTTCGAACGGGTCCATCTCTGCTACGGTTGCAGAACGAGATCCTGCGCGTGGTTCCACTCTGTGTTGGTGCAATATTGGGTTGTTCAGCTTAATTCGCACATTTCGTTAGACCAGTGGTGATAATATGAGCTTGCAATTCTTCGAATCAAAAAGATTTCACTTGTGCTTTACAGCAGTGCTCCCCAACCATTTTATAGCCGCGGACCGGCAACGTTTCATAATTTCACGGCGCCTCGATGAGATGGGGGGCGTTAATTGTTTATATTGTTGCGGTGGCTTCGACCACTTCTCGCCGGTGAGACGGTGAGCCTCGCAGAACAAATTCCAACTTTTCTTTATCACGTTGTCAATCGACGAATCGAAATACCCTTTGTGGATGATCGCTTATTCTTCGAACGCGTCCATCTCTGCTTCGGTTGGAGAACGAGATCCTGCGCGGGGATCCACTCTGTGTTGGTGCAATATTGGGCTATACGGCTTAATTCTCACATTTCGTTAGACAAGTGGTGATAATATGAGCTTGCAATTCTTCGAATCAAAAAGCTTTCACTTGAGCTTTACAGCAGTGCTACCCAACCATTTTATAGCCGCAGACCGGGCAACGTTTGATAATTTTACGGCGCCTCGATGAAATGGGGGGCGTTAATTGTTTATATTGTTGCGGTGGCTTCGACCACTTCTCGCCGGTGAGACGGTGAGCCGCGCAGAATAAATTCCAATTTTACTTCATCACGTCGTCCTCCGACGAATCGAAATACCCTTTGTTGATGGCCGCGTATTCTTCTAACGCGACCATCTCAGCTTCGGTTGGAGAACGAGATCCTGCGCGGGTTCCACTCTGTGTTGGTGCAATATTGGATAGTACAGCTTAATTCTCAGGTTTCGCTAGACCAGTGGAGATAATATGAGCTTGCAATTCTTCGAATCAAAAAGCTTTCACTTGTGCTTGACAGCAGTGCTCCCCAACCATTTTATAGCCGCGAACCGGTCAACGTTTGATAATTTTACCGCGCCCGATGAGGGGGGAGGGGCATTAATTGTTTATATTGTTGCGGTGGCTTCGACCACTTCTCGCCGGTGAGACGGTGAGCCGCGCAGAATAAATTCCTATTATAATTCATCACGTCGTCCTCCGACGAATCGAAGTACCCTTTGTTGATGGCCGCGTATTCTTCGAACGCGACCATCTCAGCTTCGGTTGGAGAACGAGATCCTGCGCGTGGATCCACTCTGTGTTGGTGCAATATTGGATTGAACAGCTTAATTCTCAGGTTTCGCTAGACCAGTGGTGATATTATGAGCTTGCAATTCTTCGAATCAAAAAGCTTTCACTTGTGCTTCACAGCAGTGCTCCCCAACCATTTTATAGCCGCGGACCGGGCAAAGTTTGAGAATTCTACGGCGCCTCGATGAGGGGGGACGGGCGTTAATTGTTTATATTGTTGCGGTGGCTTCGACCACTTCTCGCCGGTGAGACGGTGAGCCTCGCAAAATAAATTCCTATTATACTTCATCACGTCGTCCTCCGACGAATCGAAATACCGTTTGTTGATGGCCGCGTATTCTTCGAACGCGACCATCTCAGCTTCGGTTGGAGAACGAAATCGTGCGCGGGTTCCACTCTGTGTTGGTGCAATATTGGATTGTACAGCTTAATTCTCAGGTTTCGCTAGACCAGTGGTGATATTATGAGCATGCAATTCTTCGAATCAAAAAGCTTTCACTTGTGCTTTACAGCAGTGCTCCCCAACCATTTTATAGCCGCGAAACGGTCAACGTTTCATAATTTCACGGCGCCTCGATGAGATGGGGGGCGTTAATTGTTTATATTGTTGCGGTGGCTTCGACCACTTCTCGCCGGTGAGACGGTGAGCCTCGCAGAACAAATTCCAACTTTTCTTTATCACGTTGTCAACCGACGAATCGAAATACCCTTTGTGGATGATCGCTTATTCTTCGAACGCGTCCATCTCTGCTTCGGTTGGAGAACGAGATCCTGCGCGGGGATCCACTCTGTGTTGGTGCAATATTGGGTTATACAGCTTAATTCTCACATTTCGTTAGACAAGTGGTGATAATATGAGCTTGCAATTCTTCGAATCAAAAAGCTTTAACTTGTGCTTTACAGCAGTGCTCCCCAACCATTTTACAGCCGCGGACCGGGCAACGTTCCATAATTTTACGGCGCCTCGATGAGATGGGGGGCGTTAATTGTTTATATTGTTGCGGTGGCTTCGACCACTTCTCGCCGGTGAGACGGTGAGCCTCGCAGAATAAATCTTAATTTGACTTCATCACGACGTGCTCCAACGAATCGAAATACCCTTTGTGGATGGTCGCGTATTCTTCGAACGGGTCCATCTCTGCTACGGTTGCAGAACGAGATCCTGCGCGTGGTTCCACTCTGTGTTGGTGCAATATTGGGTTGTTCAGCTTAATTCGCACATTTCGTTAGACCAGTGGTGATAATATGAGCTTGCAATTCTTCGAATCAAAAAGATTTCACTTGTGCTTTACAGCAGTGCTCCCCAACCATTTTATAGCCGCGGACCGGCAACGTTTCATAATTTCACGGCGCCTCGATGAGATGGGGGGCGTTAATTGTTTATATTGTTGCGGTGGCTTCGACCACTTCTCGCCGGTGAGACGGTGAGCCGCGCAGAATAAATTCCTATTATAATTCATCACGTCGTCCTCCGACGAATCGAAGTACCCTTTGTTGATGGCCGCGTATTCTTCGAACGCGACCATCTCAGCTTCGGTTGGAGAACGAGATCCTGCGCGTGGATCCACTCTGTGTTGGTGCAATATTGGATTGAACAGCTTAATTCTCAGGTTTCGCTAGACCAGTGGTGATATTATGAGCTTGCAATTCTTCGAATCAAAAAGCTTTCACTTGTGCTTCACAGCAGTGCTCCCCAACCATTTTATAGCCGCGGACCGGGCAAAGTTTGAGAATTCTACGGCGCCTCGATGAGGGGGGACGGGCGTTAATTGTTTATATTGTTGCGGTGGCTTCGACCACTTCTCGCCGGTGAGACGGTGAGCCTCGCAAAATAAATTCCTATTATACTTCATCACGTCGTCCTCCGACGAATCGAAATACCGTTTGTTGATGGCCGCGTATTCTTCGAACGCGACCATCTCAGCTTCGGTTGGAGAACGAAATCGTGCGAGGGTTCCACTCTGTGTTGGTGCAATATTGGATTGTACAGCTTAATTCTCAGGTTTCGCTAGACCAGTGGTGATATTATGAGCATGCAATTCTTCGAATCAAAAAGCTTTCACTTGTGCTTTACAGCAGTGCTCCCCAACCATTTTATAGCCGCGAAACGGTCAACGTTTCATAATTTCACGGCGCCTCGATGAGATGGGGGGCGTTAATTGTTTATATTGTTGCGGTGGCTTCGGCCACTTCTCGCCGGTGAGACGGTGAGCCTCGCAGAACAAATTCCAACTTTTCTTTATCACGTTGTCAACCGACGAATCGAAATACCCTTTGTGGATGATCGCTTATTCTTCGAACGCGTCCATCTCTGCTTCGGTTGGAGAACGAGATCCTGCGCGGGGATCCACTGTGTGTTGGTGCAATATTGGGTTATACAGCTTAATTCTCACATTTCGTTAGACCAGTGGTGATATTATGAGCTTGCAATTCTTCGAATCAAAAAGCTTTCACTTGTGCTTCACAGCAGTGCTCCCCAACCATTTTATAGCCGCGGACCGGGCAAAGTTTGAGAATTTTACGGCGCCTCGATGAGGGGGGACGGGCGTTAATTGTTTATATTGTTGCGGTGGCTTCGACCACTTCTCGCCGGTGAGACGGTGAGCCTCGCAAAATAAATTCCTATTATACTTCATCACGTCGTCCTCCGACGAATCGAAATACCGTTTGTTGATGGCCGCGTATTCTTCGAACGCTACCATCTCAGCTTCGGTTGGAGAACGAAATCGTGCGCGGGTTCCACTCTGTGTTGGTGCAATATTGGATTGTACAGCTTAATTCTCAGGTTTCGCTAGACCAGTGGTGATATTATGAGCATGCAATTCTTCGAATCAAAAAGCTTTCACTTGTGCTTTACAGCAGTGCTCCCCAACCATTTTAGAGCCGCGAAACGGTCAACGTTTCATAATTTCACGGCGCCTCGATGAGATGGGGGGCGTTAATTGTTTATATTGTTGCGGTGGCTTCGACCACTTCTCGCCGGTGAGACTGTGAGCCTCGCAGAACAAATTCCAAATTTTCTTTATCACGTTGTCAACCGACGAATCGAAATACCCTTTGTGGATGATCGCTTATTCTTCGAACGCGTCCATCTCTGCTTCGGTTGGAGAACGAGATCCTGCGCGGGGATCCACTCTGTGTTGGTGCAATATTGGGTTATACAGCTTAATTCTCACATTTCGTTAGACAAGTGGCGATAATATGAGCTTGCAATTCTTCGAATCAAAAAGCTTTCACTTGTGCTTTACAGCAGTGCTCCCCAACCATTTTACAGCCGCGGACCGGGCAACGTTCCATAATTTTACGGCGCCTCGATGAGATGGGGGGCGTTAATTGTTTATATTGTTGCGGTGGCTTCGACCACTTCTCGCCGGTGAGACGGTGAGCCTCGCAGAATAAATTCTAATTTGACTTCATCACGGCGTGCTCCAACGAATCGAAATACCCTTTGTGGATGGTCGCGTATTCTTCGAACGGGTCCATCTCTGCTACGGTTGCAGAACGAGATCCTGCGCGTGGTTCCACTCTGTGTTGGTGCAATATTGGGTTGTTCAGCTTAATTCGCACATATCGTTAGACCAGTGGTGATAATATGAGCTTGCAATTCTTCGAATCAAAAAGATTTCACTTGTGCTTTACAGCAGTGCTCCCCAACCATTTTATAGCCGCGGACCGGCAACGTTTCATAATTTCACGGCGCCTCGATGAGATGGGGGGCGTTAATTGTTTATATTGTTGCGGTGGCTTCGACCACTTCTCGCCGGTGAGACGGTGAGCCGCGCAGAATAAATTCCTATTATAATTCATCACGTCGTCCTCCGACGAATCGAAGTACCCTTTGTTGATGGCCGCGTATTCTTCGAACGCGACCATCTCAGCTTCGGTTGGAGAACGAGATCCTGCGCGTGGATCCACTCTGTGTTGGTGCAATATTGGGCTGCACAGCTTTATTCTCAGGTTTCGCTAGACCAGTGGTGAAAATTCGAGCAAGCAGTTGTTCGAATCCAAAAGCTTTCACTTGTGCTTAACAGCAGTGCTCCCCAACCATTTGATAGCCGCGGACAGGGCAACGTTTGATAATATTACGGCGCTTCGATGAGGGGGGGGGGCGTCAATTGTTTCTATTGTTACGGTGGCTTCGACCACTTCTCGCCGGTGAGACGGTGAGCCTCGCAGAATAAATTCTAATTTTACTTCATCACGTCGTGCTCCGACGAATCGAAATACCGTTTGTGGACGGTCGCGTATTCTTCGAACGCGACCATCTCAGCTTCGGTTGCAGAACGAGATCGTGCGCGTGGTTCCACTCTGTGTTGGTGCAATATTGGGTTGTTCAGCTTAATTCGCTCATTTCGTTAGACTAGTGGTGATAATATGAGCTTGCAATTCATCGAATCAAAAAGCTTTCACTTGTGCTTTACAGCAGTGCTCCCCAACCATTTTATAGCCGCGGACCGGGCAACGTTTCATAATTTCACGGCGCCTCGATGAGATGGGGGGCGTTAATTGTTTATATTGTTACGGTGGCTCCGACCACTTCTCGCCGGTGAGACGGTGAGCCACGCAGAATAAATTCCAATTTTACTTCATCACGTCGTGCTCCGACGAATCGAAATACCCTCTGTTGATGGCCCCGTATTCTTCGAACGCGACCATCTCAGCTTCGGTTGGAGAACGAAATCGTGCGCGGGTTCCACTCTGTGTTGGTGCAATATTGGATAGTACAGATTAATTCTCAGGTTTCGCTAGACCAGTGGTGATAATATGAGCTTGCAATTCTTCGAATCAAAAAGCTTTCACTTGTGCTTTACAGCAGTGCTCCCCAACCATTTAATAGCCGCGGACCGGGCAACGTTTCATAATTTCACGGCGCCTCGATGAGATGGGGGGCGTTAATTGTTTATATTGTTGCGGTGGCTTCGACCACTTCTCGCCGGTGAGACGGTGAGCCGCGCAGAATAAATTCCTATTATAATACATCACGTCGTCCTCCGACGAATCGAAATACCCTTTGTTGATGGCCGCGTATTCTTCGAACGCGGCCATCTCAGCTTCGGTTGGAGAACGAGATCCTGCGCGTGGATGCACTCTGTGTTGGTGCAATATTGGGCTGCACAGCTTTATTCTCAGCTTTCGCTAGACCTGTGGCGATAATATGAGCTTGCAATTCTTCGAATCAAAAGGCTTTCACTTGTGCTTTACAGCAGTGCTCCCCAACCATTTTACAGCCGCGGACCGGGCAACGTTCCATAATTTTACGGCGCCTCGATGAGATGGGGGGCGTTAATTGTTTATATTGTTGCGGTGGCTTCGACCACTTCTCGCCGGTGAGACGGTGAGCCTCGCAGTATAAATTCCTATTATAATTCATCACGTCGTCCTCCGACGAATCGAAATACCCTTTGTTGATGGCCGCGTATTCTTCGAACGCGACCATTTCAGCTTCGGTTGGAGAACGAAATCGTGCGCGGGTTCCACTCTGTGTTGGTGCAATATTGGATAGTACAGCTTAATTCTCAGGTTTCGCTAGACCAGTGGAGATAATATGAGCTTGCAATTCTTCGAATCAAAAAGCTTTCACTTGTGGTTGACAGCAGTGCTCCCCAACCATTTTATAGCCGCGAACCGGTCAACGTTTGATAATTTTACCGCGCCCGATGAGGGCGGAGGGGCGTTAATTGTTTATATTGTTGCGGTGGCTTCGACCACTTCTCGCCGGTGAGACGGTGAGCCTCGCAGAACAAATTCCAACTTTTCTTTATCACGTTGTCAACCGACGAATCGAAATAACCTTTGTGGATGATCGCTTATTCTTCGAACGCGTCCATCTCTGCTTCGGTTGGAGAACGAGATCCTGCGCGGGGATCCACTCTGTGTTGGTGCAATATTGGGTTATACAGCTTAATTCTCACATTTCGTTAGACAAGTGGTGATAATATGAGCTTGCAATTCTTCGAATCAAAAAGCTTTCACTTGAGCTTTACAGCAGTGCTACCCAACCATTTTATAGCCGCGGACCGGGCAACGTTTGATAATTTTACGGCGCCTCGATGAAATGGGGGCGTTAATTGTTTATATTGTTGCGGTGGCTTCGACCACTTCTCGCCGGTGAGACGGTGAGCCGCGCAGAATAAATTCCAATTTTACTTCATCACGTCGTCCTCCGACGAATCGAAATACCCTTTGTTGATGGCCGCGTATTCTTCGAACGCGACCATCTCAGCATCCGTTGGAGAACGAGATCCTGCGCGGGTTCCACTCTGTGTTGGTGCAATATTGGATAGTACAGCTTAATTCTCAGGTTTCGCTAGACCAGTGGAGATAATATGAGCTTGCAATTCTTCGAATCAAAAAGCTTTCACTTGTGCTTGACAGCAGTGCTCCCCAACCATTTTATAGCCGCGAACCGGTCAACGTTTGATAATTTTGCCGCGCCCGATGAGGGGGGAGGGGCGTTAATTGTTTATATTGTTGCGGTGGCTTCGACCACTTCTCGCCGGTGAGACGGTGAGCCTCGCAGAACAAATTCCAACTTTTCTTTATCACGTTGTCAACCGACGAATCGAAATACCCTTTGTGGATGATAGCTTATTCTTCGAACGCGTCCATCTCTGCTTCGGTTGGAGAACGAGATCCTGCGCGGGGATCCACTCTGTGTTGGTGCAATATTGGGTTATACAGCTTAATTCTCACATTTCGTTAGACAAGTGGTGATAATATGAGCTTACAATTCTTCGAATCAAAAAGCTTTCACTTGAGCTTTACAGCAGTGCTACCCAACCATTTTATAGCCGCGGACCGGGCAACGTTTGATAATTTTACGGCGCCTCGATGAAATGGGGGGCGTTAATTGTTTATATTGTTGCGGTGGCTTCGACCACTTCTCGCCGGTGAGACGGTGAGCCGCGCAGAATAAATTCCAATTTTACTTCATCACGTCGTCCTCCGACGAATTGAAATACCCTTTGTTGATGGCCGCGTATTCTTCTAACGCGACCATCTCAGCTTCGGTTGGAGAACGAGATCCTGCGCGGGTTCCACTTTGTGTTGGTGCAATATTGGATTGTACAGCTTAATTCTCAGGTTTCGCTAGACCTGTGGTGAAAATGCGAGCTTGCAATTGTTCGAATTCAAATGCTTTCACTTGTGCTTAACAGCAGTGCTCCGCAACCATTTTATAGCCGCGGACCGGGCAAAGTTTGAGAATTTTACGGCGCCTCGATGAGGGGGGAGGGGCGTTAATTGTTCATATTGTTGCGGTGGCTTCGACCACTTTTCGCCGGTGAGACGGTGAGCCTCGCAGAACAAATTCCAACTTTTCTTTATCACGTTGTCAACCGACGAATCGAAATACCCTTTGTTGATGGCCGCGTATTCTTCGAACGTGACCATCTCAGCTTCGTTTGGAGAACGAGATCCTGCGCGTGGATCCACTCTGTGTTGGTGCAATATTGGGTTGTTCAGCTTAATTCGCTCATTTCGTTAGACTAGTGGTGATAATATGAGCTTGCAATTCTTCGAATCAAAAAGATTTCACTTGTGCTTTACAGCAGTGCTCCCCAACCATTTTATAGCCGCGGACCGGGCAACGTTTCATAATTTCACGGCGCCTCGATGAGATGGGGGGCGTTAATTGTTAATATTGTTGCGGTGGCTTCGACCACTTCTCGCCGGTGAGACGGTGAGCCGCGCAGAATAAATTCCTATTATAATTCATCACGTCGTCCTCCGACGAATCGAAATACCCTTTGTTGATGGCCCCGTATTCTTCGAACGCGACCATCTCAGCTTCGGTTGGAGAACGAAATCGTGCGCGGGTTCCACTCTGTGTTGGTGCAATATTGGATAGTACAGATTAATTCTCAGGTTTCGCTAGACCAGTGGTGATAATATGAGCTTGCAATTCTTCGAATCAAAAAGCTTTCACTTGTGCTTTACAGCAGTGCTCCCCAACCATTTTATAGCCGCGGACCGGGCAACGTTCCATAATTTTACGGCGCCTCGATGAGATGGGGGGCGTTAATTGTTTATATTGTTGCGGTGGCTTCGACCACTTGTCGCCGGTGAGACGGTGAGCCTCGCAGAATAAATTCTAATTTTACTTCATCACGTCGTGCTCCGACGAATCGAAATACCCTTTGTGGATGATCGCTTATTCTTCGAACGCGTCCATCTCTGCTTCGGTTGGAGAACGAGATCCTGCGCGGGGATCCACTCTGTGTTGGTGCAATATTGGGTTATACAGCTTAATTCTCACATTTCGTTAGACAAGTGGTGATAATATGAGCTTGCAATTCTTCGAATCAAAAAGCTTTCACTTGAGCTTTACAGCAGTGCTACCCAACCATTTTATAGCCGCGAACCGGTCAACATTTGATAATTTTACCGCGCCCGATGAGGGGGGAGGGGCGTTAATTGTTTATATTGTTGCGGTGGCTTCGACCACTTCTCGCCGGTGAGACGGTGAGCCTCGCAGAACAAATTCCAACTTTTCTTTATCACGTTGTCAACCGACGAATCGAAATACCCTTTGTGGATGATCGCTTATTCTTCGAACGCGTCCATCTCTGCTTCGGTTGGAGAACGAGAACCTGCGCGGGTTCCACTCTGTGTTGGTGCAATATTGGATAGTACAGCTTAATTCTCAGGTTTCGCTAGACCAGTGGAGATAATATGAGCTTGCAATTCTTCGAATCAAAAAGCTTTCACTTGTGCTTTACAGCAGTGCTCCCCAACCATTTTATAGCCGCGAACCGGTCAACGTTTGATAATTTTACCGCGCCCGATGAGGGCGGAGGGGCGTTAATTGTTTATATTGTTGCGGTGGCTTCGACCACTTCTCGCCGGTGAGACGGTGAGCCTCGCAGAACAAATTCCAACTTTTCTTTATCACGTTGTCAACCGACGAATCGAAATACCCTTTGTGGATGATCGCTTATTCTTCGAACGCGTCCATCTCTGCTTCGGTTGGAGAACGAGATACTGCGCGGGGATCCACTCTGTGTTGGTGCAATATTGGGTTATACGGCTTAATTCTCACATTTCGTTAGACAAGTGGTGATAATATGAGCTTGCAATTCTTCGAATCAAAAAGCTTTCACTTGAGCTTTACAGCAGTGCTACCCAACCATTTTATAGCCGCGGACCGGGCAACGTTTGATAATTTTACGGCGCCTCGATGAAATGGGGGGCGTTAATTGTTTATATTGTTGCGGTGGCTTCGACCACTTCTCGCCGGTGAGACGGTGAGCCGCGCAGAATAAATTCCAATTTTACTTCATCACGTCGTCCTCCGACGAATTGAAATACCCTTTGTTGATGGCCGCGTATTCTTCTAACGCGACCATCTCAGCTTCGGTTGGAGAACGAGATCCTGCGCGGGTTCCACTTTGTGTTGGTGCAATATTGGATTGTACAGCTTAATTCTCAGGTTTCGCTAGACCTGTGGTGAAAATGCGAGCTTGCAATTGTTCGAATTCAAATGCTTTCACTTGTGCTTAACAGCAGTGCTCCGCAACCATTTTATAGCCGCGGACCGGGCAAAGTTTGAGAATTTTACGGCGCCTCGATGAGGGGGGAGGGGCGTTAATTGTTCATATTGTTGCGGTGGCTTCGACCACTTCTCGCCGGTGAGACGGTGAGCCTCGCAGAACAAATTCCAACTTTTCTTTATCACGTTGTCAACCGACGAATCGAAATACCCTTTGTTGATGGCCGCGTATTCTTCGAACGTGACCATCTCAGCTTCGTTTGGAGAACGAGATCCTGCGCGTGGATCCACTCTGTGTTGGTGCAATATTGGGTTGTTCAGCTTAATTCGCTCATTTCGTTAGACTAGTGGTGATAATATGAGCTTGCAATTCTTCGAATCAAAAAGATTTCACTTGTGCTTTACAGCAGTGCTCCCCAACCATTTTATAGCCGCGGACCGGGCAACGTTTCATAATTTCACGGCGCCTCGATGAGATGGGGGGCGTTAATTGTTAATATTGTTGCGGTGGCTTCGACCACTTCTCGCCGGTGAGACGGTGAGCCTCGCAGAACAAATTCCAACTTTTCTTTATCACGTTGTCAACCGACGAATCGAAATACCCTTTGTGGATGATCGCTTATTCTTCGAACGCGTCCATCTCTGCTTCGGTTGGAGAACGAGAACCTGCGCGGGGATCCACTCTGTGTTGGTGCAATATTGGATTATACAGCTTAATTCTCACATTTCGTTAGACAAGTCGTGATAATATGAGCTTGCAATTCTTCGAATCAAAAAGCTTTCACTTGAGCTTTACAGCAGTGCTACCCAACCATTTTATAGCCGCGGACCGGGCAACGATTGATAATTTTACGGCGCCTCGATGAAATGGGGGGCGTTAATTGTTTGTATTGTTGCGGTGGCTTCTACCACTTCTCGCCGGTGAGACGGTGAGCCGCGCAGTATAAATTCCAATTTTACTTCATCACGTCGTCCTCCGACGAATCGAAATACCCTTTGTTGATGGCCGCGTATTCTTCGAACGCGACCATCTCAGCTTCGGTTGGAGAACGAGATCCTGCGCGGGTTCCACTCTGTGTTGGTGCAATATTGGATAGTACAGCTTAATTCTCAGGTTTCGCTAGACCAGTGGAGATAATATGAGCTTGCAATTCTTCGAATCAAAAAGCTTTCACTTGTGCTTTACAGCAGTGCTCCCCAACCATTTTATAGCCGCGAACCGGTCAACGTTTGATAATTTTACCGCGCCCGATGAGGGCGGAGGGGCGTTAATTGTTTATATTGTTGCGGTGGCTTCGACCACTTCTCGCCGGTGAGACGGTGAGCCTCGCAGAACAAATTCCAACTTTTCTTTATCACGTTGTCAACCGACGAATCGAAATACCCTTTGTGGATGATCGCTTATTCTTCGAACGCGTCCATCTCTGCTTCGGTTGGAGAACGAGATCCTGCGCGGGGATCCACTCTGTGTTGGTGCAATATTGGGTTATACAGCTTAATTCTCACATTTCGTTAGACAAGTGGTGATAATATGAGCTTGCAATTCTTCGAATCAAAAAGCTTTCACTTGAGCTTTACAGCAGTGCTACCCAACCATTTTATAGCCGCGGACCGGGCAACGTTTGATAATTTCACGGCGCCTCGATGAGATGGGGGGCGTTAATTGTTTATATTGTTGCGGTGGCTTCGACCACTTCTCGCCGGTGAGACGGTGAGCCGCGCAGAATAAATTCCTATTATAATTCATCACGTCGTCCTCCGACGAATCGAAATACCCTTTGTTGATGGCCCCGTATTCTTCGAACGCGACCATCTCAGCTTCGGTTGGAGAACGAAATCGTGCGCGGGTTCCACTCTGTGTTGGTGCAATATTGGATAGTACAGATTAATTCTCAGGTTTCGCTAGACCAGTGGTGATAATATGAGCTTGCAATTCTTCGAATCAAAAAGATTTCACTTGTGCTTTACAGCAGTGCTCCCCAACCATTTTATAGCCGCGGACCGGCAACGTTTCATAATTTCACGGCGCCTCGATGAGATGGGGGCGTTAATTGTTTATATTGTTGCGGTGGCTTCGACCACTTCTCGCCGGTGAGACGGTGAGCCTCGCAGAACAAATTCCAACTTTTCTTTATCACGTTGTCAACCGACGAATCGAAATACCCTTTGTGGATGATCGCTTATTCTTCGAACGCGTCCATCTCTGCTTCGGTTGGAGAACGAGATACTGCGCGGGGATCCACTCTGTGTTGGTGCAATATTGGGTTATACGGCTTAATTCTCACATTTCGTTAGACAAGTGGTGATAATATGAGCTTGCAATTCTTCGAATCAAAAAGCTTTCACTTGAGCTTTACAGCAGTGCTACCCAACCATTTTATAGCCGCGGACCGGGCAACGTTTGATAATTTTACGGCGCCTCGATGAAATGGGGGGCGTTAATTGTTTATATTGTTGCGGTGGCTTCGACCACTTCTCGCCGGTGAGACGGTGAGCCGCGCAGAATAAATTCCAATTTTACTTCATCACGTCGTCCTCCGACGAATTGAAATACCCTTTGTTGATGGCCGCGTATTCTTCTAACGCGACCATCTCAGCTTCGGTTGGAGAACGAGATCCTGCGCGGGTTCCACTTTGTGTTGGTGCAATATTGGATTGTACAGCTTAATTCTCAGGTTTCGCTAGACCTGTGGTGAAAATGCGAGCTTGCAATTGTTCGAATTCAAATGCTTTCACTTGTGCTTAACAGCAGTGCTCCGCAACCATTTTATAGCCGCGGACCGGGCAAAGTTTGAGAATTTTACGGCGCCTCGATGAGGGGGGAGGGGCGTTAATTGTTCATATTGTTGCGGTGGCTTCGACCACTTCTCGCCGGTGAGACGGTGAGCCTCGCAGAACAAATTCCAACTTTTCTTTATCACGTTGTCAACCGACGAATCGAAATACCCTTTGTTGATGGCCGCGTATTCTTCGAACGTGACCATCTCAGCTTCGTTTGGAGAACGAGATCCTGCGCGTGGATCCACTCTGTGTTGGTGCAATATTGGGTTGTTCAGCTTAATTCGCTCATTTCGTTAGACTAGTGGTGATAATATGAGCTTGCAATTCTTCGAATCAAAAAGATTTCACTTGTGCTTTACAGCAGTGCTCCCCAACCATTTTATAGCCGCGGACCGGGCAACGTTTCATAATTTCACGGCGCCTCGATGAGATGGGGGGCGTTAATTGTTAATATTGTTGCGGTGGCTTCGACCACTTCTCGCCGGTGAGACGGTGAGCCTCGCAGAACAAATTCCAACTTTTCTTTATCACGTTGTCAACCGACGAATCGAAATACCCTTTGTGGATGATCGCTTATTCTTCGAACGCGTCCATCTCTGCTTCGGTTGGAGAACGAGAACCTGCGCGGGGATCCACTCTGTGTTGGTGCAATATTGGATTATACAGCTTAATTCTCACATTTCGTTAGACAAGTCGTGATAATATGAGCTTGCAATTCTTCGAATCAAAAAGCTTTCACTTGAGCTTTACAGCAGTGCTACCCAACCATTTTATAGCCGCGGACCGGGCAACGATTGATAATTTTACGGCGCCTCGATGAAATGGGGGGCGTTAATTGTTTGTATTGTTGCGGTGGCTTCTACCACTTCTCGCCGGTGAGACGGTGAGCCGCGCAGTATAAATTCCAATTTTACTTCATCACGTCGTCCTCCGACGAATCGAAATACCCTTTGTTGATGGCCGCGTATTCTTCGAACGCGACCATCTCAGCTTCGGTTGGAGAACGAGATCCTGCGCGGGTTCCACTCTGTGTTGGTGCAATATTGGATAGTACAGCTTAATTCTCAGGTTTCGCTAGACCAGTGGAGATAATATGAGCTTGCAATTCTTCGAATCAAAAAGCTTTCACTTGTGCTTTACAGCAGTGCTCCCCAACCATTTTATAGCCGCGAACCGGTCAACGTTTGATAATTTTACCGCGCCCGATGAGGGCGGAGGGGCGTTAATTGTTTATATTGTTGCGGTGGCTTCGACCACTTCTCGCCGGTGAGACGGTGAGCCTCGCAGAACAAATTCCAACTTTTCTTTATCACGTTGTCAACCGACGAATCGAAATACCCTTTGTGGATGATCGCTTATTCTTCGAACGCGTCCATCTCTGCTTCGGTTGGAGAACGAGATCCTGCGCGGGGATCCACTCTGTGTTGGTGCAATATTGGGTTATACAGCTTAATTCTCACATTTCGTTAGACAAGTGGTGATAATATGAGCTTGCAATTCTTCGAATCAAAAAGCTTTCACTTGAGCTTTACAGCAGTGCTACCCAACCATTTTATAGCCGCGGACCGGGCAACGTTTGATAATTTCACGGCGCCTCGATGAGATGGGGGGCGTTAATTGTTTATATTGTTGCGGTGGCTTCGACCACTTCTCGCCGGTGAGACGGTGAGCCGCGCAGAATAAATTCCTATTATAATTCATCACGTCGTCCTCCGACGAATCGAAATACCCTTTGTTGATGGCCCCGTATTCTTCGAACGCGACCATCTCAGCTTCGGTTGGAGAACGAAATCGTGCGCGGGTTCCACTCTGTGTTGGTGCAATATTGGATAGTACAGATTAATTCTCAGGTTTCGCTAGACCAGTGGTGATAATATGAGCTTGCAATTCTTCGAATCAAAAAGATTTCACTTGTGCTTTACAGCAGTGCTCCCCAACCATTTTATAGCCGCGGACCGGCAACGTTTCATAATTTCACGGCGCCTCGATGAGATGGGGGCGTTAATTGTTTATATTGTTGCGGTGGCTTCGACCACTTCTCGCCGGTGAGACGGTGAGCCGCGCAGAATAAATTCCTATTATAATTCATCACGTCGTCCTCCGACGAATCGAAGTACCCTTTGTTGATGGCCGCGTATTCTTCGAACGCGACCATCTCAGCTTCGGTTGGAGAACGAGATCCTGCGCGTGGATCCACTCTGTGTTGGTGCAATATTGGATTGAACAGCTTAATTCTCAGGTTTCGCTAGACCAGTGGTGATATTATGAGCTTGCAATTCTTCGAATCAAAAAGCTTTCACTTGTGCTTCACAGCAGTGCTCCCCAACCATTTTATAGCCGCGGACCGGGCAAAGTTTGAGAATTCTACGGCGCCTCGATGAGGGGGGACGGGCGTTAATTGTTTATATTGTTGCGGTGGCTTCGACCACTTCTCGCCGGTGAGACGGTGAGCCTCGCAAAATAAATTCCTATTATACTTCATCACGTCGTCCTCCGACGAATCGAAATATTGTTTGTTGATGGCCGCGTATTCTTCGAACGCGACCATCTCAGCTTCGGTTGGAGAACGAAATCGTGCGCGGGTTCCACTCTGTGTTGGTGCAATATTGGATTGTACAGCTTAATTCTCAGGTTTCGCTAGACCAGTGGTGATATTATGAGCTTGCAATTCTTCGAATCAAAAAGCTTTCACTTGTGCTTCACAGCAGTGCTCCCCAACCATTTTATAGCCGCGGACCGGGCAAAGTTTGAGAATTTTACGGCGCCTCGATGAGGGGGGACGGGCGTTAATTGTTTATATTGTTGCGGTGGCTTCGACCACTTCTCGCCGGTGAGACGGTGAGCCTCGCAAAATAAATTCCTATTATACTTCATCACGTCGTCCTCCGACGAATCGAAATACCGTTTGTTGATGGCCGCGTATTCTTCGAACGCGACCATCTCAGCTTCGGTTGGAGAACGAAATCGTGCGCGGGTTCCACTCTGTGTTGGTGCAATATTGGATTGTACAGCTTAATTCTCAGGTTTCGCTAGACCAGTGGTGATATTATGAGCATGCAATTCTTCGAATCAAAAAGCTTTCACTTGTGCTTTACAGCAGTGCTCCCCAACCATTTTATAGCCGCGAAACGGTCAACGTTTCATAATTTCACGGCGCCTCGATGAGATGGGGGGCGTTAATTGTTTATATTGTTGCGGTGGCTTCGACCACTTCTCGCCGGTGAGACGGTGAGCCTCGCAGAATAAATTCTAATTTGACTTCATCACGGCGTGCACCAACGAATCGAAATACCCTTTGTGGATGGTCGCGTATTCTTCGAACGGGTCCATCTCTGCTACGGTTGCAGAACGAGATCCTGCGCGTGGTTCCACTCTGTGTTGGTGCAATATTGGGTTGTTCAGCTTAATTCGCACATATCGTTAGACCAGTGGTGATAATATGAGCTTGCAATTCTTCGAGTCAAAAAGATTTCACTTGTACTTTACAGCAGTGCTCCCCAACCATTTTATAGCCGCGGACCGGCAACGTTTCATAATTTCACGGCGCCTCGATGAGATGGGGGGCGTTAATTGTTTATATTGTTGCGGTGGCTTCGACCACTTCTCGCCGGTGAGACGGTGAGCCGCGCAGAATAAATTCCTATTATAATTCATCACGTCGTCCTCCGACGAATCGAAGTACCCTTTGTTGATGGCCGCGTATTCTTCGAACGCGACCATCTCAGCTTCGGTTGGAGAACGAGATCCTGCGCGTGGATCCACTCTGTGTTGGTGCAATATTGGATTGAACAGCTTAATTCTCAGGTTTCGCTAGACCAGTGGTGATATTATGAGCTTGCAATTCTTCGAATCAAAAAGCTTTCACTTGTGCTTCACAGCAGTGCTCCCCAACCATTTTATAGCCGCGGACCGGGCAAAGTTTGAGAATTCTACGGCGCCTCGATGAGGGGGGACGGGCGTTAATTGTTTATATTGTTGCGGTGGCTTCGACCACTTCTCGCCGGTGAGACGGTGAGCCTCGCAAAATAAATTCCTATTATACTTCATCACGTCGTCCTCCGACGAATCGAAATACCGTTTGTTGATGGCCGCGTATTCTTCGAACGCGACCATCTCAGCTTCGGTTGGAGAACGAAATCGTGCGCGGGTTCCACTCTGTGTTGGTGCAATATTGGATTGTACAGCTTAATTCTCAGGTTTCGCTAGACCAGTGGTGATATTATGAGCATGCAATTCTTCGAATCAAAAAGCTTTCACTTGTGCTTTACAGCAGTGCTCCCCAACCATTTTATAGCCGCGAAACGGTCAACGTTTCATAATTTCACGGCGCCTCGATGAGATGGGGGGCGTTAATTGTTTATATTGTTGCGGTGGCTTCGACCACTTCTCGCCGGTGAGACGGTGAGCCGCGCAGAATAAATTCCTATTATAATTCATCACGTCGTCCTCCGACGAATCGAAGTACCCTTTGTTGATGGCCGCGTATTCTTCGAACGCGATCATCTCAGCTTCGGGTGGAGAACGAGATCCTGCGCGTGGATCCACTCTGTGTTGGTGCAATATTGGATTGAACAGCTTAATTCTCAGGTTTCGCTAGACCAGTGGTGATATTATGAGCTTGCAATTCTTCGAATCAAAAAGCTTTCACTTGTGCTTCACAGCAGTGCTCCCCAACCATTTTATAGCCGCGGACCGGGCAAAGTTTGAGAATTCTACGGCGCCTCGATGAGGGGGGACGGGCGTTAATTGTTTATATTGTTGCGGTGGCTTCGACCACTTCTCGCCGGTGAGACGGTGAGCCTCGCAAAAAAATTCCTATTATACTTCATCACGTCGTCCTCCGACGAATCGAAATACCGTTTGTTGATGGCCGCGTATTCTTCGAACGCGACCATCTCAGCTTCGGTTGGAGAACGAAATCGTGCGCGGGTTCCACTCTGTGTTGGTGCAATATTGGATTGTACAGCTTAATTCTCAGGTTTCGCTAGACCAGTGGTGATATTATGAGCATGCAATTCTTCGAATCAAAAAGCTTTCACTTGTGCTTTACAGCAGTGCTCCCCAACCATTTTATAGCCGCGAAACGGTCAACGTTTCATAATTTCACGGCGCCTCGATGAGATGGGGGGCGTTAATTGTTTATATTGTTGCGGTGGCTTCGACCACTTCTCGCCGGTGAGACGGTGAGCCTCGCAGAACAAATTCCAACTTTTCTTTATCACGTTGTCAACCGACGAATCGAAATACCCTTTGTGGATGATCGCTTATTCTTCGAACGCGTCCATCTCTGCTTCGGTTGGAGAACGAGATCCTGCGCGGGGATCCACTCTGTGTTGGTGCAATATTGGGTTATACAGCTTAATT
The DNA here is from genome assembly GCF_051020765.1 of Lasioglossum baleicum. NCBI lineage: Eukaryota > Metazoa > Arthropoda > Insecta > Hymenoptera > Halictidae > Lasioglossum > Lasioglossum baleicum. The sequence goes on along the minus strand of NW_027469107.1, from coordinate 1,011,122 downwards.
CTCACATTTCGTTAGACAAGTGGTGATAATATGAGCTTGCAATTCTTCGAATCAAAAAGCTTTAACTTGTGCTTTACAGCAGTGCTCCCCAACCATTTTACAGCCGCGGACCGGGCAACGTTCCATAATTTTACGGCGCCTCGATGAGATGGGGGGCGTTAATTGTTTATATTGTTGCGGTGGCTTCGACCACTTCTCGCCGGTGAGACGGTGAGCCGCGCAGAATAAATTCCTATTATAATTCATCACGTCGTCCTCCGACGAAGCGAAGTACCCTTTGTTGATGGCCGCGTATTCTTCGAACGCGACCATCTCAGCTTCGGTTGGAGAACGAGATCCTGCGCGGGTTCCACTCTGTGTTGGTGCAATATTGGATTGAACAGCTTAATTCTCAGGTTTCGCTAGACCAGTGGTGATATTATGAGCTTGCAATTCTTCGAATCAAAAAGCTTTCACTTGTGCTTCACAGCAGTGCTCCCCAACCATTTTACAGCCGCGGACCGGGCAAAGTTTGAGAATTTTACGGCGCCTCGATGAGGGGGGACGGGCGTTAATTGTTTATATTGTTGCGGTGGCTTCGACCACTTCTCGCCGGTGAGAAGGTGAGCCTCGCAAAATAAATTCCTATTATACTTCATCACGTCGTCCTCCGACGAATCGAAATACCGTTTGTTGATGGCCGCGTATTCTTCGAACGCGACCATCTCAGCTTCGGTTGGAGAACGAAATCGTGCGCGGGTTCCACTCTGTGTTGGTGCAATATTGGATTGTACAGCTTAATTCTCAGGTTTCGCTAGACCAGTGGTGATATTATGAGCATGCAATTCTTCGAATCAAAAAGCTTTCACTTGTGCTTTACAGCAGTGCTCCCCAACCATTTTATAGCCGCGAAACGGTCAACGTTTCATAATTTCACGGCGCCTCGATGAGATGGGGGGCGTTAATTGTTTATATTGTTGCGGTGGCTTCGACCACTTCTCGCCGGTGAGACGGTGAGCCTCGCAGAACAAATTCCAACTTTTCTTTATCACGTTGTCAACCGACGAATCGAAATACCCTTTGTGGATGATCGCTTATTCTTCGAACGCGTCCATCTCTGCTTCGGTTGGAGAACGAGATCCTGCGCGGGGATCCACTCTGTGTTGGTGCAATATTGGGTTATACAGCTTAATTCTCACATTTCGTTAGACAAGTGGTGATAATATGAGCTTGCAATTCTTCGAATCAAAAAGCTTTCACTTGTGCTTTACAGCAGTGCTCCCCAACCATTTTACAGCCGCGGACCGGGCAACGTTCCATAATTTTACGGCGCCTCGATGAGATGGGGGGCGTTAATTGTTTATATTGTTGCGGTGGCTTCGACCACTTCTCGCCGGTGAGACGGTGAGCCTCGCAGAATAAATTCTAATTTGACTTCATCACGGCGTGCTCCAACGAATCGAAATACCCTTTGTGGATGGTCGCGTATTCTTCGAACGGGTCCATCTCTGCTACGGTTGCAGAACGAGATCCTGCGCGTGGTTCCACTCTGTGTTGGTGCAATATTGGGTTGTTCAGCTTAATTCGCACATATCGTTAGACCAGTGGTGATAATATGAGCTTGCAATTCTTCGAATCAAAAAGATTTCACTTGTGCTTTACAGCAGTGCTCCCCAACCATTTTATAGCCGCGGACCGGCAACGTTTCATAATTTCACGGCGCCTCGATGAGATGGGGGGCGTTAATTGTTTATATTGTTGCGGTGGCTTCGACCACTTCTCGCCGGTGAGACGGTGAGCCGCGCAGAATAAATTCCTATTATAATTCATCACGTCGTCCTCCGACGAATCGAAGTACCCTTTGTTGATGGCCGCGTATTCTTCGAACGCGACCATCTCAGCTTCGGTTGGAGAACGAGATCCTGCGCGTGGATCCACTCTGTGTTGGTGCAATATTGGGCTGCACAGCTTTATTCTCAGGTTTCGCTAGACCAGTGGTGAAAATTCGAGCATGCAGTTGTTCGAATCCAAAAGCTTTCACTTGTGCTTAACAGCAGTGCTCCCCAACCATTTGATAGCCGCGGACAGGGCAACGTTTGATAATATTACGGCGCTTCGATGAGGGGGGGGGCGTCAATTGTTTCTATTGTTACGGTGGCTTCGACCACTTCTCGCCGGTGAGACGGTGAGCCTCGCAGAATAAATTCTAATTTTACTTCATCACGTCGTGCTCCGACGAATCGAAATACCGTTTGTGGACGGTCGCGTATTCTTCGAACGCGACCATCTCAGCTTCGGTTGCAGAACGAGATCGTGCGCGTGGTTCCACTCTGTGTTGGTGCAATATTGGGTTGTTCAGCTTAATTCGCTCATTTCGTTAGACTAGTGGTGATAATATGAGCTTGCAATTCATCGAATCAAAAAGCTTTCACTTGTGCTTTACAGCAGTGCTCCCCAACCATTTTATAGCCGCGGACCGGGCAACGTTTCATAATTTCACGGCGCCTCGATGAGATGGGGGGCGTTAATTGTTTATATTGTTACGGTGGCTCCGACCACTTCTCGCCGGTGAGACGGTGAGCCACGCAGAATAAATTCCAATTTTACTTCATCACGTCGTGCTCCGACGAATCGAAATACCCTTTGTTGATGGCCCCGTATTCTTCGAACGCGACCATCTCAGCTTCGGTTGGAGAACGAAATCGTGCGCGGGTTCCACTCTGTGTTGGTGCAATATTGGATAGTACAGATTAATTCTCAGGTTTCGCTAGACCAGTGGTGATAATATGAGCTTGCAATTCTTCGAATCAAAAAGCTTTCTGTTAGATACACAACAACCGCAACTAGATCGCGCTCCGGTCGGCGTGACCGAAAAGGAAGAATGTGTACAAATCTAGAGAATGAGGCACACCGGGATCCGAGACGCGATTGTGGAGAGTCTACGCCTGACTATACATACGAACAGTCATAGACAACCGTGCGTGTGAAATAAGCGAGAGTCAATGTAACGACGAACAAGTCCTTGTGAATAATAAATGGTGTCTTGTCCAATACATAACAAGAAGAATGGCGACGAGTATGGGATAGACGGTATATCCTGGGAAGAATAGGTACGTACCATACAGACTACGCAGTAGCTAAATCGCGCACGCCACGTGGCCTACAGGCACGTTAAAATTTTACGATACGCGGCATAGAGAGGTGGAATTACATTGCTACACACGCCACACCGCAAAGATTTTCGTTGAAAGTACATTCCAACGAAAATATCCATTTCATACATTACATACATACGGAATTGATACATACTTAAAATGGCGGAACCACGTGTACAAGCCGCGCCTCAAGCGTGTCCAAACGTACAAGCCACGTTCAACATTGAACCGTACGAACCATCGATAAATTGGAAAAGATGGGTGAAACGCCTGGAAGGGGCTTTCAAAGTCTTCAAAATACAAAAAGAAGACGAAGTTCCCTATTTATTACACTACATCGGCGCAACAGCTTTCGATATGATCAGCAACAAGTGTGCGCCCAGTGATCCGTACGAGTCCACATACAAAAGTTTAATTCAGAAGCTAGGAGAATTCTACGCTCCGGCGCCACTGGAAATCGCCGAAAATTTCCGTTTTCATCAACGGCGACAAAAGGAGGGCGAAAGCATATTGCAGTATGTGGCGGATCTGCAAAAATTAAGCATAAATTGCAACTTTGGTGCTTACCTAAAAACAGCACTACGAAACCAGTTAGTTTTCGGACTAACGAGCACAAGGATACAATCAAGGTTACTCGAAACAAAGGATCTAACCTTCGACAAGGCCATAGAGTTAGCAACAAGTATGGAAATGTCTGAAAAAGACACAGACCAACTACGTGGATCGTCGGCAACGATACAAGTCGCCGATACAGTAAGGAAATTCCAGAAGCGTCCTTCAAGTAACCAATCAAAACAGACGGCGAGGACGACGCATAACACTCGTTCGATACATCAAACTACACAGTCAAATAATAATAAGAATACAAAATCGTTCGAGAGTAAAAATATCTATTGTTTCAGATGCGGCAAAGGACATTTAGCAACCAAATGTACTATAAACCGAAAAGTGAGATGTACTGCTTGCGGAATCCGGGGCCATATTCAATCAGTATGTTTTAAAAACAAAGGTTATACAAACTACATAGAGGAAATCCTGCATACAGAAGTCGGTAAAGAAGCATTACAGCAAGAACAAGCGGAATACCGCGGAAAATTTATTACGAAACTACAGGTAAACAATAAGTCAATGACATTCGAAGTAGACAGTGGTGCAGCGGTTACAATCGCTAGTAAATCACAAATGTTAAAATTATTTCCAAGTTCGACCATACATACAACCACTTTAAAATTAATTACTTTCTGCAATAACGTGCTCGAAACACTAGGTTACATTACGGTAGGAGTCAAATATGGTAGTACACTACATAAATTAAATATTTATCTTACAAATACGGAAAGATTACCATTATTGGGACGCGAATGGCTACGCCAATTGTTATCCCGTACAGAACTGTGTGAAATCTCTTTAAACCAGGGTACAGTAAACGCATTACACACTACAGACAGAAAATTTCAATTAGACCAAATTTTACAAAAGTACAAAGAGATTCTTAAGCCCGGTTTAGAATGTATAAGAAATAGGCAGGCACGATTGACAGTCAAAGATAGTACAAACCCTGTATTCATAAAGCATCGTACCGTTCCTTTCAAATTATTACCTTTAGTCGAGAAGGAAATCGAAAATTTAGAGGCAGCAGGGATCTTAGTGAAAGTCAACACGTCGGAATGGGCTACACCCATAGTACCTATTTTAAAAAAGGAAGGAAATATTAGAATCTGCGGTGACTATAGTGTCACATTAAACCCAAGTCTAACGGTAGACGATCACCCATTACCTACAATTGATGAATTGTTCGCGCAAATGGCAGGCGGAACTAGTTTCTCAAAAATTGATCTCCGACAAGCCTACTTACAATTAGAGGTTAGGGAAGAAGATCAGGCATTACTTACGTTAAATACGCATAGGGGATTGTACAGACCGACTAGATTAATGTACGGAATTGCTTCTGCTCCAGCTATATGGCAGCGAGAAATTGAAAATATCTTACAAGATATACCGGGGGTGACAGTTTTCCTAGATGATATTAAAATTACAGGTACGAGTGACACAGAACACTTACATAGACTAGAATTAGTTTTTCAAAGACTACATGAATACAATATCAGAATAAATCTAGAGAAAAGCACCTTCTTTACAAATCAAATTGAGTATTGCGGTTACATTATCGACAAAGACGGTATACATAAAGATCGTAAAAAGATAGAAGCGATAGAGAAAATGCCTACACCCCGCAACGTATCTGAAGTTCGATCATTCATTGGTTTTGTAAACTATTACGGGAGATTCATTAAGAATCTCAGTTCAATTCTATACCCTTTAAATAAATTACTACATAAGGAAACTAAATTTGTATGGTCAAAAGAATGCGAGCACGCGTTTACAAACGCAAAGAAAGCTTTCCAAAGCAAAGAGGTACTGGCTCATTACGATCCTAAACTACCTTTAATATTAGCCACGGATGCAAGTTCTTACGGTATAGGGGCTGTACTATCTCATGTTTATCCCGATGGTAGCGAAAGAGCAATACAATACGCTTCGAGTACACTAAATGATACACAAAAGAAATATGCGCAAATTGACAAAGAAGCTTACAGCATAATTTTCGGGATAAAGAAATTTCACCAGTATCTCTACGGGAACAAATTCACTTTGTACACAGACCATAACCCATTAGTACACATATTTTCACCTTCGAAAAGCTTACCAATGTACAGCGCAATGCGTATGCAGCATTATGCGTTATTCTTACGAGGTTTCGATTACACGATAAAATACAAAAATACAAAGTTACATAGCAATGCGGATTGCTTATCGAGATTACCAATTTCAATTCAAAATGAAACTACGTACGACGTAGTAGATGTACATCAAATAAATACAATACATTCATTGCCAATTACATTCGAAAATTTACAAAATGCAACAAAGCAAGACGTACAATTAAGAAAAATATTAAAAGCATTAGAAAATGGTACACGAATAGACAGTAAAGATAAAGCTGGTAGCGAGGAAGTAGAGTACAGTGTCCAACAAGGGGTTCTCTTACGTGGACATCGCGTAGTGATACCTAAAGCATTACAAGCCAGAATTCTAAAAGAATTACATAGCGAACATTTCGGAATCGTTAAAATGAAAATGTTAGCACGCGGCTACGTTTGGTGGATAGGAATAGATAGCGATATCGAGAAAATTGCACGAAATTGTGCAGAATGCAACGCTAATAGAAATAATCCACCAAAACACAAGCACATGTGGGAGCCTGCTACATTTCCATTCGAACGAATACATATAGACTTTGCAGGCCCGTTCAAAGGTCACAATTTTTTAATAATTGTAGATGCGTACACAAAATGGCCTGAAGTTTTCATCGTCAAAAACATTACGGCGGAAACGACAATACAGAAATGTCGCGAAGTTTTTTCAAAATTTGGTTTACCGGCACAAGTTGTATCAGATAATGGACGTACGTTTGTATCTAATGAGTTTCAAACATTTTTGCAAAGTAATGGTATTAGCCAGAAACTAACAGCGCCGTACAACCCAGCAACAAACGGGTTAGCGGAACGTTTTGTACAGACTTTAAAGAAATCCTTACATGCGACAGACATGCAAAAAGAAAACCTACACGCAGCGTTACAACGTATATTAATGCGATACAGAATTGCCCCCCATTGTACAACAAAAATGTCCCCTGCAGAACTAATGTTCAACAGAAAAATTCGATGTACATTAGATATAATGCGACCAAATACAAAGGAAGCTACGCGCATACAAGACGATATAGGTATCAAAAGTTTTGAGGAAGGAGAGAGAGTGAGCGTTAGGAATTATCGATACGGAGACAAGTGGTTATTCGGTAGGATTACAAAGCGCACAGGGAAATTACATTATACAATTAAACTAGATGATGGACGAACTTGGAAACGACATATAAATCAAATGAGACTTATTGGAAAATACACACCACCACGTACACCTTCCAAAGATGGAAAGAGTAGATACGCGGATTATTCAATCAATTTTGAAAATACAAATGAAACGGAATCACAGCAAGCAGTCCATCCACTTACGTTAAATAGAGAATTACCTAGAAATACACCGACGCGGAAGTCCGAAAGAGTTCGATCCGTACCTACGAGATACGGAAACGTCCGAAGTCATTAGGAGAAAATAATTGTTGTATTATACTTACCTTTCTTTAGTTCCTACGTGTACATGCGTTACAGCTATAAGCAGATTGCGTTCCAGCGTTACGGCTTTCTCTCTTAAGGAAGAGGGGTGTTAGATACACAACAACCGCAACTAGATCGCGCTCCGGTCGGCGTGACCGAAAAGGAAGAATGTGTACAAATCTAGAGAATGAGGCACACCGGGATCCGAGACGCGATTGTGGAGAGTCTACGCCTGACTATACATACGAACAGTCATAGACAACCGTGCGTGTGAAATAAGCGAGAGTCAATGTAACGACGAACAAGTCCTTGTGAATAATAAATGGTGTCTTGTCCAATACATAACACTTTCACTTGTGCTTTACAGCAGTGCTCCCCAACCATTTAATAGCCGCGGACCGGGCAACGTTTCATAATTTCACGGCGCCTCGATGAGATGGGGGGCGTTAATTGTTTATATTGTTGCGGTGGCTTCGACCACTTCTCGCCGGTGAGACGGTGAGCCTCGCAGTATAAATTCCTATTATAATTCATCACGTCGTCCTCCGACGAATCGAAATACCCTTTGTTGATGGCCGCGTATTCTTCGAACGCGACCATTTCAGCTTCGGTTGGAGAACGAAATCGTGCGCGGGTTCCACTCTGTGTTGGTGCAATATTGGATAGTACAGCTTAATTCTCAGGTTTCGCTAGACCAGTGGAGATAATATGAGCTTGCAATTCTTCGAATCAAAAAGCTTTCACTTGTGGTTGACAGCAGTGCTCCCCAACCATTTTATAGCCGCGAACCGGTCAACGTTTGATAATTTTACCGCGCCCGATGAGGGCGGAGGGGCGTTAATTGTTTATATTGTTGCGGTGGCTTCGACCACTTCTCGCCGGTGAGACGGTGAGCCTCGCAGAACAAATTCCAACTTTTCTTTATCACGTTGTCAACCGACGAATCGAAATAACCTTTGTGGATGATCGCTTATTCTTCGAACGCGTCCATCTCTGCTTCGGTTGGAGAACGAGATCCTGCGCGGGGATCCACTCTGTGTTGGTGCAATATTGGGTTATACAGCTTAATTCTCACATTTCGTTAGACAAGTGGTGATAATATGAGCTTGCAATTCTTCGAATCAAAAGGCTTTCACTTGTGCTTTACAGCAGTGCTCCCCAACCATTTTACAGCCGCGGACCGGGCAACGTTCCATAATTTTACGGCGCCTCGATGAGGGCGGAGGGGCGTTAATTGTTTATATTGTTGCGGTGGCTTCGACCACTTCTCGCCGGTGAGACGGTGAGCCTCGCAGAACAAATTCCAACTTTTCTTTATCACGTTGTCAACCGACGAATCGAAATACCCTTTGTGGATGATCGCTTATTCTTCGAACGCGTCCATCTCTGCTTCGGTTGGAGAACGAGATCTTGCGCGGGGATCCACTCTGTGTTGGTGCAATATTGGGTTATACAGCTTAATTCTCACATTTCGTTAGACAAGTGGTGATAATATGAGCTTGCAATTCTTCGAATCAAAAAGCTTTCACTTGAGCTTTACAGCAGTGCTACCCAACCATTTTATAGCCGCGGACCGGGCAACGTTTGATAATTTTACGGCGCCTCGATGAAATGGGGGCGTTAATTGTTTATATTGTTGCGGTGGCTTCGACCACTTCTCGCCGGTGAGACGGTGAGCCGCGCAGAATAAATTCCAATTTTACTTCATCACGTCGTCCTCCGACGAATCGAAATACCCTTTGTTGATGGCCGCGTATTCTTCTAACGCGACCATCTCAGCTTCGGTTGGAGAACGAGATCCTGCGCGGGTTCCACTCTGTGTTGGTGCAATATTGGATAGTACAGCTTAATTCTCAGGTTTCGCTAGACCAGTGGTGATAATATGAGCTTGCAATTCTTCGAATCAAAAAGCTTTCACTTGTGGTTGACAGCAGTGCTCCCCAACCATTTTATAGCCGCGAACCGGTCAACGTTTGATAATTTTACCGCGCCCGATGAGGGGGGAGGGGCGTTAATTGTTTATATTGTTGCGGTGGCTTCGACCACTTCTCGCCGGTGAGACGGTGAGCCTCGCAGAACAAATTCCAACTTTTCTTTATCACGTTGTCAACCGACGAATCGAAATACCCTTTGTGGATGATAGCTTATTCTTCGAACGCGTCCATCTCTGCTTCGGTTGGAGAACGAGATCCTGCGCGGGGATCCACTCTGTGTTGGTGCAATATTGGGTTATACAGCTTAATTCTCACATTTCGTTAGACAAGTGGTGATAATATGAGCTTGCAATTCTTCGAATCAAAAAGCTTTCACTTGAGCTTTACAGCAGTGCTACCCAACCATTTTATAGCCGCGGACCGGGCAACGTTTGATAATTTTACGGCGCCTCGATGAAATGGGGGGCGTTAATTGTTTACATTGTTGCGGTGGCTTCGACCACTTCTCGCCGGTGAGACGGTGAGCCGCGCAGAATAAATTCCAATTTTACTTCATCACGTCGTCCTCCGACGAATTGAAATACCCTTTGTTGATGGCCGCGTATTCTTCTAACGCGACCATCTCAGCTTCGGTTGGAGAACGAGATCCTGCGCGGGTTCCACTTTGTGTTGGTGCAATATTGGATTGTACAGCTTAATTCTCAGGTTTCGCTAGACCTGTGGTGAAAATGCGAGCTTGCAATTGTTCGAATTCAAATGCTTTCACTTGTGCTTAACAGCAGTGCTCCGCAACCATTTTATAGCCGCGGACCGGGCAAAGTTTGAGAATTTTACGGCGCCTCGATGAGGGGGGAGGGGCGTTCATTGTTCATATTGTTGCGGTGGCTTCGACCACTTCTCGCCGGTGAGACGGTGAGCCTCGCAGAACAAATTCCAACTTTTCTTTATCACGTTGTCAACCGACGAATCGAAATACCCTTTGTTGATGGCCGCGTATTCTTCGAACGTGACCATCTCAGCTTCGTTTGGAGAACGAGATCCTGCGCGTGGATCCACTCTGTGTTGGTGCAATATTGGGTTGTTCAGCTTAATTCGCTCATTTCGTTAGACTAGTGGTGATAATATGAGCTTGCAATTCTTCGAATCAAAAAGATTTCACTTGTGCTTTACAGCAGTGCTCCCCAACCATTTTATAGCCGCGGACCGGGCAACGTTTCATAATTTCACGGCGCCTCGATGAGATGGGGGGCGTTAATTGTTAATATTGTTGCGGTGGCTTCGACCACTTCTCGCCGGTGAGACGGTGAGCCGCGCAGAATAAATTCCTATTATAATTCATCACGTCGTCCTCCGACGAATCGAAATACCCTTTGTTGATGGCCCCGTATTCTTCGAACGCGACCATCTCAGCTTCGGTTGGAGAACGAAATCGTGCGCGGGTTCCACTCTGTGTTGGTGCAATATTGGATAGTACAGATTAATTCTCAGGTTTCGCTAGACCAGTGGTGATAATATGAGCTTGCAATTCTTCGAATCAAAAAGCTTTCACTTGTGCTTTACAGCAGTGCTCCCCAACCATTTTATAGCCGCGGACCGGGCAAAGTTTGAGAATTTTACGGCGCCTCGATGAGGGGGGAGGGGCGTTAATTGTTTATATTGTTGCGGTGGCTTCGACCACTTCTCGCCGGTGAGACGGTGAGCCTCGCAGAACAAATTCCAACTTTTCTTTATCACGTTGTCAACCGACGAATCGAAATACCCTTTGTGGATGATCGCTTATTCTTCGAACGCGTCCATCTCTGCTTCGGTTGGAGAACGAGATCCTGCGCGGGGATCCACTCTGTGTTGGTGCAATATTGGGTTATACAGCTTAATTCTCACATTTCGTTAGACAAGTCGTGATAATATGAGCTTGCAATTCTTCGAATCAAAAAGCTTTCACTTGAGCTTTACAGCAGTGCTACCCAACCATTTTATAGCCGCGGACCGGGCAACGTTTGATAATTTTACGGCGCCTCGATGAAATGGGGGGCGTTAATTGTTTGTATTGTTGCGGTGGCTTCTACCACTTCTCGCCGGTGAGACGGTGAGCCGCGCAGTATAAATTCCAATTTTACTTCATCACGTCGTCCTCCGACGAATCGAAATACCCTTTGTTGATGGCCGCGTATTCTTCGAACGCGACCATCTCAGCTTCGGTTGGAGAACGAAATCGTGCGCGGGTTCCACTCTGTGTTGGTGCAATATTGGATAGTACAGCTTAATTCTCAGGTTTCGCTAGACCAGTGGAGATAATATGAGCTTGCAATTCTTCGAATCAAAAAGCTTTCACTTGTGGTTGACAGCAGTGCTCCCCAACCATTTTATAGCCGCGAACCGGTCAACGTTTGATAATTTTACCGCGCCCGATGAGGGCGGAGGGGCGTTAATTGTTTATATTGTTGCGGTGGCTTCGACCACTTCTCGCCGGTGAGACGGTGAGCCTCGCAGAACAAATTCCAACTTTTCTTTATCACGTTGTCAACCGACGAATCGAAATAACCTTTGTGGATGATCGCTTATTCTTCGAACGCGTCCATCTCTGCTTCGGTTGGAGAACGAGATCTTGCGCGGGGATCCACTCTGTGTTGGTGCAATATTGGGTTATACAGCTTAATTCTCACATTTCGTTAGACAAGTGGTGATAATATGAGCTTGCAATTCTTCGAATCAAAAAGCTTTCACTTGAGCTTTACAGCAGTGCTACCCAACCATTTTATAGCCGCGGACCGGGCAACGTTTGATAATTTTACGGCGCCTCGATGAAATGGGGGCGTTAATTGTTTATATTGTTGCGGTGGCTTCGACCACTTCTCGCCGGTGAGACGGTGAGCCGCGCAGAATAAATTCCAATTTTACTTCATCACGTCGTCCTCCGACGAATCGAAATACCCTTTGTTGATGGCCGCGTATTCTTCTAACGCGACCATCTCAGCTTCGGTTGGAGAACGAGATCCTGCGCGGGTTCCACTCTGTGTTGGTGCAATATTGGATAGTACAGCTTAATTCTCAGGTTTCGCTAGACCAGTGGTGATAATATGAGCTTGCAATTCTTCGAATCAAAAAGCTTTCACTTGTGGTTGACAGCAGTGCTCCCCAACCATTTTATAGCCGCGAACCGGTCAACGTTTGATAATTTTACCGCGCCCGATGAGGGGGGAGGGGCGTTAATTGTTTATATTGTTGCGGTGGCTTCGACCACTTCTCGCCGGTGAGACGGTGAGCCTCGCAGAACAAATTCCAACTTTTCTTTATCACGTTGTCAACCGACGAATCGAAATACCCTTTGTGGATGATAGCTTATTCTTCGAACGCGTCCATCTCTGCTTCGGTTGGAGAACGAGATCCTGCGCGGGGATCCACTCTGTGTTGGTGCAATATTGGGTTATACAGCTTAATTCTCACATTTCGTTAGACAAGTGGTGATAATATGAGCTTGCAATTCTTCGAATCAAAAAGCTTTCACTTGAGCTTTACAGCAGTGCTACCCAACCATTTTATAGCCGCGGACCGGGCAACGTTTGATAATTTTACGGCGCCTCGATGAAATGGGGGGCGTTAATTGTTTACATTGTTGCGGTGGCTTCGACCACTTCTCGCCGGTGAGACGGTGAGCCGCGCAGAATAAATTCCAATTTTACTTCATCACGTCGTCCTCCGACGAATTGAAATACCCTTTGTTGATGGCCGCGTATTCTTCTAACGCGACCATCTCAGCTTCGGTTGGAGAACGAGATCCTGCGCGGGTTCCACTTTGTGTTGGTGCAATATTGGATTGTACAGCTTAATTCTCAGGTTTCGCTAGACCTGTGGTGAAAATGCGAGCTTGCAATTGTTCGAATTCAAATGCTTTCACTTGTGCTTAACAGCAGTGCTCCGCAACCATTTTATAGCCGCGGACCGGGCAAAGTTTGAGAATTTTACGGCGCCTCGATGAGGGGGGAGGGGCGTTCATTGTTCATATTGTTGCGGTGGCTTCGACCACTTCTCGCCGGTGAGACGGTGAGCCTCGCAGAACAAATTCCAACTTTTCTTTATCACGTTGTCAACCGACGAATCGAAATACCCTTTGTTGATGGCCGCGTATTCTTCGAACGTGACCATCTCAGCTTCGTTTGGAGAACGAGATCCTGCGCGTGGATCCACTCTGTGTTGGTGCAATATTGGGTTGTTCAGCTTAATTCGCTCATTTCGTTAGACTAGTGGTGATAATATGAGCTTGCAATTCTTCGAATCAAAAAGATTTCACTTGTGCTTTACAGCAGTGCTCCCCAACCATTTTATAGCCGCGGACCGGGCAACGTTTCATAATTTCACGGCGCCTCGATGAGATGGGGGGCGTTAATTGTTAATATTGTTGCGGTGGCTTCGACCACTTCTCGCCGGTGAGACGGTGAGCCGCGCAGAATAAATTCCTATTATAATTCATCACGTCGTCCTCCGACGAATCGAAATACCCTTTGTTGATGGCCCCGTATTCTTCGAACGCGACCATCTCAGCTTCGGTTGGAGAACGAAATCGTGCGCGGGTTCCACTCTGTGTTGGTGCAATATTGGATAGTACAGATTAATTCTCAGGTTTCGCTAGACCAGTGGTGATAATATGAGCTTGCAATTCTTCGAATCAAAAAGCTTTCACTTGTGCTTTACAGCAGTGCTCCCCAACCATTTTATAGCCGCGGACCGGGCAAAGTTTGAGAATTTTACGGCGCCTCGATGAGGGGGGAGGGGCGTTAATTGTTTATATTGTTGCGGTGGCTTCGACCACTTCTCGCCGGTGAGACGGTGAGCCTCGCAGAGCAAATTCCAACTTTTCTTTATCACGTTGTCAACCGACGAATCGAAATACCCTTTGTGGATGATCGCTTATTCTTCGAACGCGTCCATCTCTGCTTCGGTTGGAGAACGAGATCCTGCGCGGGGATCCACTCTGTGTTGGTGCAATATTGGGTTATACAGCTTAATTCTCACATTTCGTTAGACAAGTCGTGATAATATGAGCTTGCAATTCTTCGAATCAAAAAGCTTTCACTTGAGCTTTACAGCAGTGCTACCCAACCATTTTATAGCCGCGGACCGGGCAACGTTTGATAATTTTACGGCGCCTCGATGAAATGGGGGGCGTTAATTGTTTGTATTGTTGCGGTGGCTTCTACCACTTCTCGCCGGTGAGACGGTGAGCCGCGCAGTATAAATTCCAATTTTACTTCATCACGTCGTCCTCCGACGAATCGAAATACCCTTTGTTGATGGCCGCGTATTCTTCGAACGCGACCATCTCAGCTTCGGTTGGAGAACGAAATCGTGCGCGGGTTCCACTCTGTGTTGGTGCAATATTGGATAGTACAGATTAATTCTCAGGTTTCGCTAGACCAGTGGTGATAATATGAGCTTGCAATTCTTCGAATCAAAAAGATTTCACTTGTGCTTTACAGCAGTGCTCCCCAACCATTTTATAGCCGCGGACCGGCAACGTTTCATAATTTCACGGCGCCTCGATGAGATGGGGGGCGTTAATTGTTTATATTGTTGCGGTGGCTTCGACCACTTCTCGCCGGTGAGACGGTGAGCCTCGCAGAATAAATTCCTATTATAATTCATCACGTCGTCCTCCGACGAATCGAAATACCCTTTGTTGATGGCCGCGTATTCTTCGAACGCGACCATTTCAGCTTCGGTTGGAGAACGAAATCGTGCGCGGGTTCCACTCTGTGTTGGTGCAATATTGGATAGTACAGCTTAATTCTCAGGTTTCGCTAGACCAGTGGAGATAATATGAGCTTGCAATTCTTCGAATCAAAAAGCTTTCACTTGTGGTTGACAGCAGTGCTCCCCAACCATTTTATAGCCGCGAACCGGTCAACGTTTGATAATTTTACCGCGCCCGATGAGGGCGGAGGGGCGTTAATTGTTTATATTGTTGCGGTGGCTTCGACCACTTCTCGCCGGTGAGACGGTGAGCCTCGCAGAACAAATTCCAACTTTTCTTTATCACGTTGTCAACCGACGAATCGAAATACCCTTTGTGGATGATCGCTTATTCTTCGAACGCGTCCATCTCTGCTTCGGTTGGAGAACGAGATCCTGCGCGGGGATCCACTCTGTGTTGGTGCAATATTGGGTTATACAGCTTAATTCTCACATTTCGTTAGACAAGTGGTGATAATATGAGCTTGCAATTCTTCGAATCAAAAAGCTTTCACTTGAGCATTACAGCAGTGCTACCCAACCATTTTATAGCCGCGAACCGGTCAACGTTTGATAATTTTACCGCGCCCGATGAGGGGGGAGGGGCGTTAATTGTTTATATTGTTGCGGTGGCTTCGACCACTTCTCGCCGGTGAGACGGTGAGCCTCGCAGAACAAATTCCAACTTTTCTTTATCACGTTGTCAACCGACGAATCGAAATACCCTTTGTGGATGATCGCTTATTCTTCGAACGCGTCCATCTCTGCTTCGGTTGGAGAACGAGATCCTGCGCGGGGATCCACTCTGTGTTGGTGCAATATTGGGTTATACAGCTTAATTCTCACATTTCGTTAGACAAGTCGTGATAATATGAGCTTGCAATTCTTCGAATCAAAAAGCTTTCACTTGAGCTTTACAGCAGTGCTACCCAACCATTTTATAGCCGCGGACCGGGCAACGTTTGATAATTTTACGGCGCCTCGATGAAATGGGGGGCGTTTATTGTTTATATTGTTGCGGTGGCTTCGACCACTTCTCGCCGGTGAGACGGTGAGCCGCGCAGAATAAATTCCAATTTTACTTCATCACGTCGTCCTCCGACGAATCGAAATACCCTTTGTTGATGGCCGCGTATTCTTCTAACGCGACCATCTCAGCTTCGGTTGGAGAACGAGATCCTGCGCGGGTTCCACTCTGTGTTGGTGCAATATTGGATAGTACAGCTTAATTCTCAGGTTTCGCTAGACCAGTGGAGATAATATGAGCTTGCAATTCTTCGAATCAAAAAGCTTTCACTTGTGCTTGACAGCAGTGCTCCCCAACCATTTTATAGCCGCGAACCGGTCAACGTTTGATAATTTTACCGCGCCCGATGAGGGGGGAGGGGCGTTAATTGTTTATATTGTTGCGGTGGCTTCGACCACTTCTCGCCGGTGAGACGGTGAGCCGCGCAGAATAAATTCCAATTTTACTTCATCACGTCGTCCTCCGACGAATCGAAATACCCTTTGTTGATGGCCGCGTATTCTTCTAACGCGACCATCTCAGCTTCGGTTGGAGAACGAGATCCTGCGCGGGTTCCACTCTGTGTTGGTGCAATATTGGATAGTACAGCTTAATTCTCAGGTTTCGCTAGACCAGTGGAGATAATATGAGCTTGCAATTCTTCGAATCAAAAAGCTTTCACTTGTGCTTGACAGCAGTGCTCCCCAACCATTTTATAGCCGCGGACCTGGCAAAGTTTGAGAATTTTACGGCGCCTCGATGAGGGGGGAGGGGCGTTTATTGTTCATATTGTTGCGGTGGCTTCGACCACTTCTCGCCGGTGAGACGGTGAGCCTCGCAGAACAAATTCCAACTTTTCTTTATCACGTTGTCAACCGACGAATCGAAATACCCTTTGTTGATGTCCGCGTATTCTTCGAACGTGACCATCTCAGCTTCGTTTGGAGAACGAGTTCCTGCGCGTGGATCCACTCTGTGTTGGTGCAATATTGGGTTGTTCAGCTTAATTCGCTCATTTCGTTAGACTAGTGGTGATAATATGAGCTTGCAATTCTTCGAATCAAAAAGATTTCACTTGTGCTTTACAGCAGTGCTCCCCAACCATTTTATAGCCGCGGACCGGGCAACGTTTCATAATTTCACGGCGCCTCGATGAGATGGGGGGCGTTAATTGTTTATATTGTTGCGGTGGCTTCGACCACTTCTCGCCGGTGAGACGGTGAGCCGCGCAGAATAAATTCCTATTATAATTCATCACGTCGTCCTCCGACGAATCGAAATACCCTTTGTTGATGACCCCGTATTCTTCGAACGCGACCATCTCAGGTTCGGTTGGAGAACGAAATCGTGCGCGGGTTCCACTCTGTGTTGGTGCAATATTGGATAGTACAGATTAATTCTCAGGTTTCGCTAGACCAGTGGTGATAATATGAGCTTGCAATTATTCGAATCAAAAAGATTTCACTTGTGCTTTACAGCAGTGCTCCCCAACTATTTTATAGCCGAGGACCGGGCAAAGTTTGAGAATTTTACGGCGCCTCGATGAGGGGGGAGGGGCGTTAATTGTTTATATTGTTGCGGTGGCTTCGACCACTTCTCGCCGGTGAGACGGTGAGCCGCGCAGAATAAATTCCTATTATAATACATCACGTCGTCCTCCGACGAATCGAAATACCCTTTGTTGATGGCCGCGTATTCTTCGAACGCGACCATCTCAGCTTCGGTTGGAGAACGAGATCCTGCGCGGGGATCCACTCTGTGTTGGTGCAATATTGGGTTATACAGCTTAATTCTCACATTTCGTTAGACAAGTGGTGATAATATGAGCTTGCAATTCTTCGAATCAAAAAGCTTTCACTTGAGCTTTACAGCAGTGCTACCCAACCATTTTATAGCCGCGAACCGGTCAACATTTGATAATTTTACCGCGCCCGATGAGGGGGGAGGGGCGTTAATTGTTTATATTGTTGCGGTGGCTTCGACCACTTCTCGCCGGTGAGACGGTGAGCCTCGCAGAACAAATTCCAACTTTTCTTTATCACGTTGTCAACCGACGAATCGAAATACCCTTTGTGGATGATCGCTTATTCTTCGAACGCGTCCATCTCTGCTTCGGTTGGAGAACGAGAACCTGCGCGGGGATCCACTCTGTGTTGGTGCAATATTGGATTATACAGCTTAATTCTCACATTTCGTTAGACAAGTCGTGATAATATGAGCTTGCAATTCTTCGAATCAAAAAGCTTTCACTTGAGCTTTACAGCAGTGCTACCCAACCATTTTATAGCCGCGGACCGGGCAACGATTGATAATTTTACGGCGCCTCGATGAAATGGGGGGCGTTAATTGTTTGTATTGTTGCGGTGGCTTCTACCACTTCTCGCCGGTGAGACGGTGAGCCGCGCAGTATAAATTCCAATTTTACTTCATCACGTCGTCCTCCGACGAATCGAAATACCCTTTGTTGATGGCCGCGTATTCTTCGAACGCGACCATCTCAGCTTCGGTTGGAGAACGAGATCCTGCGCGGGTTCCACTCTGTGTTGGTGCAATATTGGATAGTACAGCTTAATTCTCAGGTTTCGCTAGACCAGTGGAGATAATATGAGCTTGCAATTCTTCGAATCAAAAAGCTTTCACTTGTGCTTTACAGCAGTGCTCCCCAACCATTTTATAGCCGCGAACCGGTCAACGTTTGATAATTTTACCGCGCCCGATGAGGGCGGAGGGGCGTTAATTGTTTATATTGTTGCGGTGGCTTCGACCACTTCTCGCCGGTGAGACGGTGAGCCTCGCAGAACAAATTCCAACTTTTCTTTATCACGTTGTCAACCGACGAATCGAAATACCCTTTGTGGATGATCGCTTATTCTTCGAACGCGTCCATCTCTGCTTCGGTTGGAGAACGAGATCCTGCGCGGGGATCCACTCTGTGTTGGTGCAATATTGGGTTATACAGCTTAATTCTCACATTTCGTTAGACAAGTGGTGATAATATGAGCTTGCAATTCTTCGAATCAAAAAGCTTTCACTTGAGCTTTACAGCAGTGCTACCCAACCATTTTATAGCCGCGGACCGGGCAACGTTTGATAATTTCACGGCGCCTCGATGAGATGGGGGGCGTTAATTGTTTATATTGTTGCGGTGGCTTCGACCACTTCTCGCCGGTGAGACGGTGAGCCGCGCAGAATAAATTCCTATTATAATTCATCACGTCGTCCTCCGACGAATCGAAATACCCTTTGTTGATGGCCCCGTATTCTTCGAACGCGACCATCTCAGCTTCGGTTGGAGAACGAAATCGTGCGCGGGTTCCACTCTGTGTTGGTGCAATATTGGATAGTACAGATTAATTCTCAGGTTTCGCTAGACCAGTGGTGATAATATGAGCTTGCAATTCTTCGAATCAAAAAGATTTCACTTGTGCTTTACAGCAGTGCTCCCCAACCATTTTATAGCCGCGGACCGGCAACGTTTCATAATTTTTCACGGCGCCTCGATGAGATGGGGGGCGTTAATTGTTTATATTGTTGCGGTGGCTTCGACCACTTCTCGCCGGTGAGACGGTGAGCCGCGCAGAATAAATTCCTATTATAATTCATCACGTCGTCCTCCGACGAATCGAAGTACCCTTTGTTGATGGCCGCGTATTCTTCGAACGCGACCATCTCAGCTTCGGTTGGAGAACGAGATCCTGCGCGTGGATCCACTCTGTGTTGGTGCAATATTGGGCTGTACAGCTTTATTCTCAGGTTTCGCTAGACCTGTGGTGAAAATTCGAGCATGCAATTGTTCGAATCCAAA
Source organism: Lasioglossum baleicum (assembly GCF_051020765.1). Classification (NCBI taxonomy): domain Eukaryota; kingdom Metazoa; phylum Arthropoda; class Insecta; order Hymenoptera; family Halictidae; genus Lasioglossum; species Lasioglossum baleicum. The sequence continues at coordinate 991,341 of NW_027469107.1, read as the reverse complement.
AGCTTTCACTTGTGCTTAACAGCAGTGCTCCCCAACCATTTTATAGCCGCGGACAGGGCAACGTTTGATAATTTTACCGCGCCCGATGAGGGGGGAGGGGCGTTAATTGTTTATATTGTTGCGGTGGCTTCGACCACTTCTCGCCGGTGAGACGGTGAGCCTCGCAGAACAAATTCCAACTTTTCTTTATCACGTTGTCAACCGACGAATCGAAATACCCTTTGTGGATGATCGCTTATTCTTCGAACGCGTCCATCTCTGCTTCGGTTGGAGAACGAGATCCTGCGCGGGGATCCACTCTGTGTTGGTGCAATATTGGGTTATACAGCTTAATTCTCACATTTCGTTAGACAAGTGGTGATAATATGAGCTTGCAATTCTTCGAATCAAAAAGCTTTCACTTGAGCTTTACAGCAGTGCTACCCAACCATTTTATAGCCGCGGACCGGGCAACGTTTGATAATTTTACGGCGCCTCGATGAAATGGGGGGCGTTAATTGTTTATATTGTTGCGGTGGCTTCGACCACTTCTCGCCGGTGAGACGATGAGCCGCGCAGAATAAATTCCAATTTTACTTCATCACGTCGTCCTCCGACGAATCGAAATACCCTTTGTTGATGGCCGCGTATTCTTCTAACGCGACCATCTCAGCTTCGGTTGGAGAACGAGATCCTGCGCGGGTTCCACTCTGTGTTGGTGCAATATTGGATAGTACAGCTTAATTCTCAGGTTTCGCTAGACCAGTGGAGATAATATGAGCTTGCAATTCTTCGAATCAAAAAGCTTTCACTTGTGCTTGACAGCAGTGCTCCCCAACCATTTTATAGCCGCGAACCGGTCAACGTTTGATAATTTTACCGCGCCCGATGAGGGGTGAGGGGCGTTAATTGTTTATATTGTTGCGGTGGCTTCGACCACTTCTCGCCGGTGAGACGGAGAGCCTCGCAGAACAAATTCCAACTTTTCTTTATCACGTTGTCAACCGACGAATCGAAATACCCTTTGTGGATGATCGCTTATTCTTCGAACGCGTCCATCTCTGCTTCGGTTGGAGAACGAGATCCTGCGCGGGGATCCACTCTGTGTTGGTGCAATATTGGGTTATACAGCTTAATTCTCACATTTCGTTAGACAAGTGGTGATAATATGAGCTTGCAATTCTTCGAATCAAAAAGCTTTCACTTGAGCTTTACAGCAGTGCTACCCAACCATTTTATAGCCGCGGACCGGGCAACGTTTGATAATTTCACGGCGCCTCGATGAGATGGGGGGCGTTAAATGTTTATATTGTTGCGGTGGCTTCGACCACTTCTCGCCGGTGAGACGGTGAGCCGCGCAGAATAAATTCCAATTTTACTTCATCACGTCGTCCTCCGACGAATCGAAATACCCTTTGTTGATGGCCGCGTATTCTTCTAACGCGACCATCTCAGCTTCGGTTGGAGAACGAGATCCTGCGCGGGTTCCACTTTGTGTTGGTGCAATATTGGATTGTACAGCTTAATCCTCAGGTTTCGCTAGACCTGTGGTGAAAATGCGAGCTTGCAATTGTTCGAATTCAAATGCTTTCACTTGTGCTTAACAGCAGTGCTCCCCAACCATTTTATAGCCGCGGACAGGGCAACGTTTGATAATTTTACGGCGCCTCGATGAGGGGGGGGGGCGTCAATTGTTTCTATTGTTACGGTGGCTTCGACCACTTCTCGCCGGTGAGACGGTGAGCCACGCAGAATAAATTCCAATTTTACTTCATCACGTCGTGCTCCGACGAATCGAAATACCCTTTGTGGATGGTCGCGTATTCTTCGAACGGGTCCATCTCTGCTACGGTTGCAGAACGAGATCGTGCGCGTGGTTCCACTCTGTGTTGGTGCAATATTGGGTTGTTCAGCTTAATTCGCTCATTTCGTTAGACTAGTGGTGATAATATGAGCTTGCAATTCTTCGAATCAAAAAGATTTCACTTGTGCTTTACAGCAGTGCTCCCCAACCATTTTATAGCCGCGGACCGGGCAACGTTTCATAAATTCACGGCGCCTCGATGAGATGGGGGGCGTTAATTGTTTATATTGTTGCCGTGGCTTCGACCACTTCTCGCCGGTGAGACGGTGAGCCGCGCAGAATAAATTCCTATTATAATTCATCACGTCGTCCTCCGACGAATCGAAATACCCTTTGTTGATGGCCCCGTATTCTTCGAACGCGACCATCTCAGCTTCGGTTGGAGAACGAAATCGTGCGCGGGTTCCACTCTGTGTTGGTGCAATATTGGATAGTACAGATTAATTCTCAGGTTTCGCTAGACCAGTGGTGATAATATGAGCTTGCAATTCTTCGAATCAAAAAGCTTTCACTTGTGCTTTACAGCAGTGCCCCCCAACCATTTAATAGCCGCGGACCGGGCAACGTTTCATAATTTCACGGCGCCTCGATGAGATGGGGGGCGTTAATTGTTTATATTGTTGCGGTGGCTTCGACCACTTCTCGCCGGTGAGACGGTGCGCCGCGCAGAATAAATTCCTATTATAATACATCACGTCGTCCTCCGACGAATCGAAATACCCTTTGTTGATGGCCGCGTATTCTTCGAACGCGACCATCTCAGCTTCGGTTGCAGAACGAGATCCTGCGCGTGGTTCCACTCTGTGTTGGTGCAATATTGGGTTGTTCAACTTAATTCGCACATTTCGTTAGACCAGTGGTGATAATATGAGCTTGCAATTCTTCGAATCAAGAAGATTTCACTTGTGCTTTACAGCAGTGCTCCCCAACCATTTTATAGCCGCGGACCGGGCTACGTTTCATAATTTCACGGCGCCTCGATGAGATGGGGGGCGTTAATTGTTTATATTGTTGCGGTGGCTTCGACCACTTCTCGCCGGTGAGACGGTGAGCCGCGCAGAATAAATTCCTATTATAATTCATCACGTCGTCCTCCGACGAATCGAAATACCCTTTGTTGATGGCCCCGTATTCTTCGAACGCGACCATCTCAGCTTCGTTTGGAGAACGAAATCGTGCGCGGGTTCCAGTCTGTGTTGGTGCAATATTGGATAGTACAGATTAATTCTCAGGTTTCGCTAGACCAGTGGTGATAATATGAGCTTGCAATTCTTCGAATCAAAAAGCTTTCACTTGTGCTTTACAGCAGTGCTCCCCAACCATTTAATAGCCGCGGACCGGGCAACGTTTCATAATTTCACGGCGCCTCGATGAGATGGGGGGCGTTAAATGTTTATATTGTTGCGGTGGCTTCGACCACTTCTCGCCGGTGAGACGGTGAGCCTCGCAGAATAAATTCTAATTTTACTTCATCACGTCGTGCTCCGACGAATCGAAATACCGTTTGTGGACGGTCGCGTATTCTTCGAACGGGTTCATCTCTGCTACGGTTGCAGAACGAGATCCTGCGCGTGGTTCCACTCTGTGTTGGTGCAATATTGGGTTGTTCAGCTTAATTCGCACATTTCGTTAGACCAGTGGTGATAATATGAGCTTGCAATTCTTCGAATCAAAAAGCTTTCTCTTGTGGTTGACAGCAGTGCTCCCCAACCATTTTATAGCCGCGAACCGGTCAACGTTTGATAATTTTACCGCGCCCGATGAGGGCGGAGGGGCGTTAATTGTTCATATTGTTGCGGTGGCTTCGACCACTTCTCGCCGGTGAGACGGTGAGCGTCGCAGAACAAATTCCAACTTTTCTTTATCACGTTGTCAACCGACGAATCGAAATACCCTTTGTGGATGATCGCTTATTCTTCGAACGCGTCCATCTCTGTTTCGGTTGGAGAACGAGATCCTGCGCGGGGATCCACTCTGTGTTGGTGCAATATTGGGTTATACAGCTTAATTCTCACATTTCGTTAGACAAGTGGTGATAATATGAGCTTGCAATTCTTCGAATCAAAAAGCTTTCACTTGAGCTTTACAGCAGTGCTACCCAACCATTTTATAGCCGCGAACCGGTCAACGTTTGATAATTTTACCGCGCCCGATGAGGGGGGAGGACCATTAATTGTTTATATTGTTGCGGTGGCTTCGACCACTTCTCGCCGGTGAGACGGTGAGCCTCGCAGAACAAATTCCAACTTTTCTTTATCACGTTGTCAACCGACGAATCGAAATACCCTTTGTGGATGATCGCTTATTCTTCGAACGCGTCCATCTCTGCTTCGGTTGGAGAACGAGATCCTGCGCGGGGATCCACTCTGTGTTGGTGCAACATTGGGTTATACAGCGTAATTCTCACATTTCGTTAGACAAGTGGTGATAATATGAGCTTGCAATTCTTCGAATCAAAAATCTTTCACTTGAGCTTTACAGCAGTGCTACCCAACCATTTTATAGCCGCGGACCGGGCAACGTTTGATAATTTTACGGCGCCTCGATGAAATGGGGGGCGTTAATTGTTTATATTGTTGCGGTGGCTTCGACCACTTCTCGCCGGTGAGACGGTGAGCCGCGCAGAATAAATTCCTATTATAATTCATCACGTCGTCCTCCGACGAATCGAAGTACCCTTTGTTGATGGCCGCGTATTCTTCGAACGCGACCATCTCAGCTTCGGTTGGAGAACGAGATCCTGCGCGTGGATCCACTCTGTGTTGGTGCAATATTGGGCTGTACAGCTTTATTCTCAGGTTTCGCTAGACCTGTGGTGAAAATTCGAGCATGCAATTGTTCGAATCCAAAAGCTTTCACTTGTGCTTAACAGCAGTGCTCCCCAACCATTTTATAGCCGCGGACAGGGCAACGTTTGATAATTTTACCGCGCCCGATGAGGGGGGAGGGGCGTTAATTGTTTATATTGTTGCGGTGGCTTCGACCACTTCTCGCCGGTGAGACGGTGAGCCTCGCAGAACAAATTCCAACTTTTCTTTATCACGTTGTCAACCGACGAATCGAAATACCCTTTGTGGATGATCGCTTATTCTTCGAACGCGTCCATCTCTGCTTCGGTTGGAGAACGAGATCCTGCGCGGGGATCCACTCTGTGTTGGTGCAATATTGGGTTATACAGCTTAATTCTCACATTTCGTTAGACAAGTGGTGATAATATGAGCTTGCAATTCTTCGAATCAAAAAGCTTTCACTTGAGCTTTACAGCAGTGCTACCCAACCATTTTATAGCCGCGGACCGGGCAACGTTTGATAATTTTACGGCGCCTCGATGAAATGGGGGGCGTTAATTGTTTATATTGTTGCGGTGGCTTCGACCACTTCTCGCCGGTGAGACGATGAGCCGCGCAGAATAAATTCCAATTTTACTTCATCACGTCGTCCTCCGACGAATCGAAATACCCTTTGTTGATGGCCGCGTATTCTTCTAACGCGACCATCTCAGCTTCGGTTGGAGAACGAGATCCTGCGCGGGTTCCACTCTGTGTTGGTGCAATATTGGATAGTACAGCTTAATTCTCAGGTTTCGCTAGACCAGTGGAGATAATATGAGCTTGCAATTCTTCGAATCAAAAAGCTTTCACTTGTGCTTGACAGCAGTGCTCCCCAACCATTTTATAGCCGCGAACCGGTCAACGTTTGATAATTTTACCGCGCCCGATGAGGGGTGAGGGGCGTTAATTGTTTATATTGTTGCGGTGGCTTCGACCACTTCTCGCCGGTGAGACGGAGAGCCTCGCAGAACAAATTCCAACTTTTCTTTATCACGTTGTCAACCGACGAATCGAAATACCCTTTGTGGATGATCGCTTATTCTTCGAACGCGTCCATCTCTGCTTCGGTTGGAGAACGAGATCCTGCGCGGGGATCCACTCTGTGTTGGTGCAATATTGGGTTATACAGCTTAATTCTCACATTTCGTTAGACAAGTGGTGATAATATGAGCTTGCAATTCTTCGAATCAAAAAGCTTTCACTTGAGCTTTACAGCAGTGCTACCCAACCATTTTATAGCCGCGGACCGGGCAACGTTTGATAATTTCACGGCGCCTCGATGAGATGGGGGGCGTTAAATGTTTATATTGTTGCGGTGGCTTCGACCACTTCTCGCCGGTGAGACGGTGAGCCGCGCAGAATAAATTCCAATTTTACTTCATCACGTCGTCCTCCGACGAATCGAAATACCCTTTGTTGATGGCCGCGTATTCTTCTAACGCGACCATCTCAGCTTCGGTTGGAGAACGAGATCCTGCGCGGGTTCCACTTTGTGTTGGTGCAATATTGGATTGTACAGCTTAATCCTCAGGTTTCGCTAGACCTGTGGTGAAAATGCGAGCTTGCAATTGTTCGAATTCAAATGCTTTCACTTGTGCTTAACAGCAGTGCTCCCCAACCATTTTATAGCCGCGGACAGGGCAACGTTTGATAATTTTACGGCGCCTCGATGAGGGGGGGGGGGCGTCAATTGTTTCTATTGTTACCGTGGCTTCGACCACTTCTCGCCGGTGAGACGGTGAGCCACGCAGAATAAATTCCAATTTTACTTCATCACGTCGTGCTTCGACGAATCGAAATACCCTTTGTGGATGGTCGCGTATTCTTCGAACGGGTCCATCTCTGCTACGGTTGCAGAACGAGATCGTGCGCGTGGTTCCACTCTGTGTTGGTGCAATATTGGGTTGTTCAGCTTAATTCGCTCATTTCGTTAGACTAGTGGTGATAATATGAGCTTGCAATTCTTCGAATCAAAAAGATTTCACTTGTGCTTTACAGCAGTGCTCCCCAACCATTTTATAGCCGCGGACCGGGCAACGTTTCATAAATTCACGGCGCCTCGATGAGATGGGGGGCGTTAATTGTTTATATTGTTGCCGTGGCTTCGACCACTTCTCGCCGGTGAGACGGTGAGCCGCGCAGAATAAATTCCTATTATAATTCATCACGTCGTCCTCCGACGAATCGAAATACCCTTTGTTGATGGCCCCGTATTCTTCGAACGCGACCATCTCAGCTTCGGTTGGAGAACGAAATCGTGCGCGGGTTCCACTCTGTGTTGGTGCAATATTGGATAGTACAGATTAATTCTCAGGTTTCGCTAGACCAGTGGTGATAATATGAGCTTGCAATTCTTCGAATCAAAAAGCTTTCACTTGTGCTTTACAGCAGTGCCCCCCAACCATTTAATAGCCGCGGACCGGGCAACGTTTCATAATTTCACGGCGCCTCGATGAGATGGGGGGCGTTAATTGTTTATATTGTTGCGGTGGCTTCGACCACTTCTCGCCGGTGAGACGGTGCGCCGCGCAGAATAAATTCCTATTATAATACATCACGTCGTCCTCCGACGAATCGAAATACCCTTTGTTGATGGCCGCGTATTCTTCGAACGCGACCATCTCAGCTTCGGTTGCAGAACGAGATCCTGCGCGTGGTTCCACTCTGTGTTGGTGCAATATTGGGTTGTTCAACTTAATTCGCACATTTCGTTAGACCAGTGGTGATAATATGAGCTTGCAATTCTTCGAATCAAGAAGATTTCACTTGTGCTTTACAGCAGTGCTCCCCAACCATTTTATAGCCGCGGACCGGGCTACGTTTCATAATTTCACGGCGCCTCGATGAGATGGGGGGCGTTAATTGTTTATATTGTTGCGGTGGCTTCGACCACTTCTCGCCGGTGAGACGGTAAGCCGCGCAGAATAAATTCCTATTATAATTCATCACGTCGTCCTCCGACGAATCGAAATACCCTTTGTTGATGGCCCCGTATTCTTCGAACGCGACCATCTCAGCTTCGTTTGGAGAACGAAATCGTGCGCGGGTTCCAGTCTGTGTTGGTGCAATATTGGATAGTACAGATTAATTCTCAGGTTTCGCTAGACCAGTGGTGATAATATGAGCTTGCAATTCTTCGAATCAAAAAGCTTTCACTTGTGCTTTACAGCAGTGCTCCCCAACCATTTAATAGCCGCGGACCGGGCAACGTTTCATAATTTCACGGCGCCTCGATGAGATGGGGGGCGTTAAATGTTTATATTGTTGCGGTGGCTTCGACCACTTCTCGCCGGTGAGACGGTGAGCCTCGCAGAATAAATTCTAATTTTACTTCATCACGTCGTGCTCCGACGAATCGAAATACCGTTTGTGGACGGTCGCGTATTCTTCGAACGGGTTCATCTCTGCTACGGTTGCAGAACGAGATCCTGCGCGTGGTTCCACTCTGTGTTGGTGCAATATTGGGTTGTTCAGCTTAATTCGCACATTTCGTTAGACCAGTGGTGATAATATGAGCTTGCAATTCTTCGAATCAAGAAGATTTCACTTGTGCTTTACAGCAGTGCTCCCCAACCATTTTATAGCCGCGGACCGGGCAACGTTTCATAATTTCACGGCGCCTCGATGAGATGGGGGGCGTTAAATGTTTATATTGTTGCGGTGGCTTCGACCACTTCTCGCCGGTGAGACGGTGAGCCGCGCAGAATAAATTCCAATTTTACTTCATCACGTCGTCCTCCGACGAATCGAAATACCCTTTGTTGATGGCCGCGTATTCTTCTAACGCGACCATCTCAGCTTCGGTTGGAGAACGAGATCCTGCGCGGGTTCCACTTTGTGTTGGTGCAATATTGGATTGTACAGCTTAATCCTCAGGTTTCGCTAGACCTGTGGTGAAAATGCGAGCTTGCAATTGTTCGAATTCAAATGCTTTCACTTGTGCTTAACAGCAGTGCTCCCCAACCATTTTATAGCCGCGGACAGGGCAACGTTTGATAATTTTACGGCGCCTCGATGAGGGGGGGGGGCGTCAATTGTTTCTATTGTTACGGTGGCTTCGACCACTTCTCGCCGGTGAGACGGTGAGCCACGCAGAATAAATTCCAATTTTACTTCATCACGTCGTGCTCCGACGAATCGAAATACCCTTTGTGGATGGTCGCGTATTCTTCGAACGGGTCCATCTCTGCTACGGTTGCAGAACGAGATCGTGCGCGTGGTTCCACTCTGTGTTGGTGCAATATTGGGTTGTTCAGCTTAATTCGCTCATTTCGTTAGACTAGTGGTGATAATATGAGCTTGCAATTCTTCGAATCAAAAAGATTTCACTTGTGCTTTACAGCAGTGCTCCCCAACCATTTTATAGCCGCGGACCGGGCAACGTTTCATAAATTCACGGCGCCTCGATGAGATGGGGGGCGTTAATTGTTTATATTGTTGCCGTGGCTTCGACCACTTCTCGCCGGTGAGACGGTGAGCCGCGCAGAATAAATTCCTATTATAATTCATCACGTCGTCCTCCGACGAATCGAAATACCCTTTGTTGATGGCCCCGTATTCTTCGAACGCGACCATCTCAGCTTCGGTTGGAGAACGAAATCGTGCGCGGGTTCCACTCTGTGTTGGTGCAATATTGGATAGTACAGATTAATTCTCAGGTTTCGCTAGACCAGTGGTGATAATATGAGCTTGCAATTCTTCGAATCAAAAAGCTTTCACTTGTGCTTTACAGCAGTGCCCCCCAACCATTTAATAGCCGCGGACCGGGCAACGTTTCATAATTTCACGGCGCCTCGATGAGATGGGGGGCGTTAATTGTTTATATTGTTGCGGTGGCTTCGACCACTTCTCGCCGGTGAGACGGTGCGCCGCGCAGAATAAATTCCTATTATAATACATCACGTCGTCCTCCGACGAATCGAAATACCCTTTGTTGATGGCCGCGTATTCTTCGAACGCGACCATCTCAGCTTCGGTTGCAGAACGAGATCCTGCGCGTGGTTCCACTCTGTGTTGGTGCAATATTGGGTTGTTCAACTTAATTCGCACATTTCGTTAGACCAGTGGTGATAATATGAGCTTGCAATTCTTCGAATCAAGAAGATTTCACTTGTGCTTTACAGCAGTGCTCCCCAACCATTTTATAGCCGCGGACCGGGCTACGTTTCATAATTTCACGGCGCCTCGATGAGATGGGGGGCGTTAATTGTTTATATTGTTGCGGTGGCTTCGACCACTTCTCGCCGGTGAGACGGTGAGCCGCGCAGAATAAATTCCTATTATAATTCATCACGTCGTCCTCCGACGAATCGAAATACCCTTTGTTGATGGCCCCGTATTCTTCGAACGCGACCATCTCAGCTTCGTTTGGAGAACGAAATCGTGCGCGGGTTCCAGTCTGTGTTGGTGCAATATTGGATAGTACAGATTAATTCTCAGGTTTCGCTAGACCAGTGGTGATAATATGAGCTTGCAATTCTTCGAATCAAAAAGCTTTCACTTGTGCTTTACAGCAGTGCTCCCCAACCATTTAATAGCCGCGGACCGGGCAACGTTTCATAATTTCACGGCGCCTCGATGAGATGGGGGGCGTTAAATGTTTATATTGTTGCGGTGGCTTCGACCACTTCTCGCCGGTGAGACGGTGAGCCTCGCAGAATAAATTCTAATTTTACTTCATCACGTCGTGCTCCGACGAATCGAAATACCGTTTGTGGACGGTCGCGTATTCTTCGAACGGGTTCATCTCTGCTACGGTTGCAGAACGAGATCCTGCGCGTGGTTCCACTCTGTGTTGGTGCAATATTGGGTTGTTCAGCTTAATTCGCACATTTCGTTAGACCAGTGGTGATAATATGAGCTTGCAATTCTTCGAATCAAAAAGCTTTCTCTTGTGGTTGACAGCAGTGCTCCCCAACCATTTTATAGCCGCGAACCGGTCAACGTTTGATAATTTTACCGCGCCCGATGAGGGCGGAGGGGCGTTAATTGTTCATATTGTTGCGGTGGCTTCGACCACTTCTCGCCGGTGAGACGGTGAGCGTCGCAGAACAAATTCCAACTTTTCTTTATCACGTTGTCAACCGACGAATCGAAATACCCTTTGTGGATGATCGCTTATTCTTCGAACGCGTCCATCTCTGTTTCGGTTGGAGAACGAGATCCTGCGCGGGGATCCACTCTGTGTTGGTGCAATATTGGGTTATACAGCTTAATTCTCACATTTCGTTAGACAAGTGGTGATAATATGAGCTTGCAATTCTTCGAATCAAAAAGCTTTCACTTGAGCTTTACAGCAGTGCTACCCAACCATTTTATAGCCGCGAACCGGTCAACGTTTGATAATTTTACCGCGCCCGATGAGGGGGGAGGACCATTAATTGTTTATATTGTTGCGGTGGCTTCGACCACTTCTCGCCGGTGAGACGGTGAGCCTCGCAGAACAAATTCCAACTTTTCTTTATCACGTTGTCAACCGACGAATCGAAATACCCTTTGTGGATGATCGCTTATTCTTCGAACGCGTCCATCTCTGCTTCGGTTGGAGAACGAGATCCTGCGCGGGGATCCACTCTGTGTTGGTGCAACATTGGGTTATACAGCGTAATTCTCACATTTCGTTAGACAAGTGGTGATAATATGAGCTTGCAATTCTTCGAATCAAAAATCTTTCACTTGAGCTTTACAGCAGTGCTACCCAACCATTTTATAGCCGCGGACCGGGCAACGTTTGATAATTTTACGGCGCCTCGATGAAATGGGGGGCGTTAATTGTTTATATTGTTGCGGTGGCTTCGACCACTTCTCGCCGGTGAGACGGTGAGCCGCGCAGAATAAATTCCTATTATAATTCATCACGTCGTCCTCCGACGAATCGAAGTACCCTTTGTTGATGGCCGCGTATTCTTCGAACGCGACCATCTCAGCTTCGGTTGGAGAACGAGATCCTGCGCGTGGATCCACTCTGTGTTGGTGCAATATTGGGCTGTACAGCTTTATTCTCAGGTTTCGCTAGACCTGTGGTGAAAATTCGAGCATGCAATTGTTCGAATCCAAAAGCTTTCACTTGTGCTTAACAGCAGTGCTCCCCAACCATTTTATAGCCGCGGACAGGGCAACGTTTGATAATTTTACCGCGCCCGATGAGGGGGGAGGGGCGTTAATTGTTTATATTGTTGCGGTGGCTTCGACCACTTCTCGCCGGTGAGACGGTGAGCCTCGCAGAACAAATTCCAACTTTTCTTTATCACGTTGTCAACCGACGAATCGAAATACCCTTTGTGGATGATCGCTTATTCTTCGAACGCGTCCATCTCTGCTTCGGTTGGAGAACGAGATCCTGCGCGGGGATCCACTCTGTGTTGGTGCAATATTGGGTTATACAGCTTAATTCTCACATTTCGTTAGACAAGTGGTGATAATATGAGCTTGCAATTCTTCGAATCAAAAAGCTTTCACTTGAGCTTTACAGCAGTGCTACCCAACCATTTTATAGCCGCGGACCGGGCAACGTTTGATAATTTTACGGCGCCTCGATGAAATGGGGGGCGTTAATTGTTTATATTGTTGCGGTGGCTTCGACCACTTCTCGCCGGTGAGACGATGAGCCGCGCAGAATAAATTCCAATTTTACTTCATCACGTCGTCCTCCGACGAATCGAAATACCCTTTGTTGATGGCCGCGTATTCTTCTAACGCGACCATCTCAGCTTCGGTTGGAGAACGAGATCCTGCGCGGGTTCCACTCTGTGTTGGTGCAATATTGGATAGTACAGCTTAATTCTCAGGTTTCGCTAGACCAGTGGAGATAATATGAGCTTGCAATTCTTCGAATCAAAAAGCTTTCACTTGTGCTTGACAGCAGTGCTCCCCAACCATTTTATAGCCGCGAACCGGTCAACGTTTGATAATTTTACCGCGCCCGATGAGGGGTGAGGGGCGTTAATTGTTTATATTGTTGCGGTGGCTTCGACCACTTCTCGCCGGTGAGACGGAGAGCCTCGCAGAACAAATTCCAACTTTTCTTTATCACGTTGTCAACCGACGAATCGAAATACCCTTTGTGGATGATCGCTTATTCTTCGAACGCGTCCATCTCTGCTTCGGTTGGAGAACGAGATCCTGCGCGGGGATCCACTCTGTGTTGGTGCAATATTGGGTTATACAGCTTAATTCTCACATTTCGTTAGACAAGTGGTGATAATATGAGCTTGCAATTCTTCGAATCAAAAAGCTTTCACTTGAGCTTTACAGCAGTGCTACCCAACCATTTTATAGCCGCGGACCGGGCAACGTTTGATAATTTCACGGCGCCTCGATGAGATGGGGGGCGTTAAATGTTTATATTGTTGCGGTGGCTTCGACCACTTCTCGCCGGTGAGACGGTGAGCCGCGCAGAATAAATTCCAATTTTACTTCATCACGTCGTCCTCCGACGAATCGAAATACCCTTTGTTGATGGCCGCGTATTCTTCTAACGCGACCATCTCAGCTTCGGTTGGAGAACGAGATCCTGCGCGGGTTCCACTTTGTGTTGGTGCAATATTGGATTGTACAGCTTAATCCTCAGGTTTCGCTAGACCTGTGGTGAAAATGCGAGCTTGCAATTGTTCGAATTCAAATGCTTTCACTTGTGCTTAACAGCAGTGCTCCCCAACCATTTTATAGCCGCGGACAGGGCAACGTTTGATAATTTTACGGCGCCTCGATGAGGGGGGGGGGCGTCAATTGTTTCTATTGTTACGGTGGCTTCGACCACTTCTCGCCGGTGAGACGGTGAGCCACGCAGAATAAATTCCAATTTTACTTCATCACGTCGTGCTCCGACGAATCGAAATACCCTTTGTGGATGGTCGCGTATTCTTCGAACGGGTCCATCTCTGCTACGGTTGCAGAACGAGATCGTGCGCGTGGTTCCACTCTGTGTTGGTGCAATATTGGGTTGTTCAGCTTAATTCGCTCATTTCGTTAGACTAGTGGTGATAATATGAGCTTGCAATTCTTCGAATCAAAAAGATTTCACTTGTGCTTTACAGCAGTGCTCCCCAACCATTTTATAGCCGCGGACCGGGCAACGTTTCATAAATTCACGGCGCCTCGATGAGATGGGGGGCGTTAATTGTTTATATTGTTGCCGTGGCTTCGACCACTTCTCGCCGGTGAGACGGTGAGCCGCGCAGAATAAATTCCTATTATAATTCATCACGTCGTCCTCCGACGAATCGAAATACCCTTTGTTGATGGCCCCGTATTCTTCGAACGCGACCATCTCAGCTTCGGTTGGAGAACGAAATCGTGCGCGGGTTCCATTCTGTGTTGGTGCAATATTGGATAGTACAGATTAATTCTCAGGTTTCGCTAGACCAGTGGTGATAATATGAGCTTGCAATTCTTCGAATCAAAAAGCTTTCACTTGTGCTTTACAGCAGTGCCCCCCAACCATTTAATAGCCGCGGACCGGGCAACGTTTCATAATTTCACGGCGCCTCGATGAGATGGGGGGCGTTAATTGTTTATATTGTTGCGGTGGCTTCGACCACTTCTCGCCGGTGAGACGGTGCGCCGCGCAGAATAAATTCCTATTATAATACATCACGTCGTCCTCCGACGAATCGAAATACCCTTTGTTGATGGCCGCGTATTCTTCGAACGCGACCATCTCAGCTTCGGTTGCAGAACGAGATCCTGCGCGTGGTTCCACTCTGTGTTGGTGCAATATTGGGTTGTTCAACTTAATTCGCACATTTCGTTAGACCAGTGGTGATAATATGAGCTTGCAATTCTTCGAATCAAGAAGATTTCACTTGTGCTTTACAGCAGTGCTCCCCAACCATTTTATAGCCGCGGACCGGGCTACGTTTCATAATTTCACGGCGCCTCGATGAGATGGGGGGCGTTAATTGTTTATATTGTTGCGGTGGCTTCGACCACTTCTCGCCGGTGAGACGGTGAGCCGCGCAGAATAAATTCCTATTATAATTCATCACGTCGTCCTCCGACGAATCGAAATACCCTTTGTTGATGGCCCCGTATTCTTCGAACGCGACCATCTCAGCTTCGTTTGGAGAACGAAATCGTGCGCGGGTTCCAGTCTGTGTTGGTGCAATATTGGATAGTACAGATTAATTCTCAGGTTTCGCTAGACCAGTGGTGATAATATGAGCTTGCAATTCTTCGAATCAAAAAGCTTTCACTTGTGCTTTACAGCAGTGCTCCCCAACCATTTAATAGCCGCGGACCGGGCAACGTTTCATAATTTCACGGCGCCTCGATGAGATGGGGGGCGTTAAATGTTTATATTGTTGCGGTGGCTTCGACCACTTCTCGCCGGTGAGACGGTGAGCCTCGCAGAATAAATTCTAATTTTACTTCATCACGTCGTGCTCCGACGAATCGAAATACCGTTTGTGGACGGTCGCGTATTCTTCGAACGGGTTCATCTCTGCTACGGTTGCAGAACGAGATCCTGCGCGTGGTTCCACTCTGTGTTGGTGCAATATTGGGTTGTTCAGCTTAATTCGCACATTTCGTTAGACCAGTGGTGATAATATGAGCTTGCAATTCTTCGAATCAAGAAGATTTCACTTGTGCTTTACAGCAGTGCTCCCCAACCATTTTATAGCCGCGGACCGGGCAACGTTTCATAATTTCACGGCGCCTCGATGAGATGGGGGGCGTTAATTGTTTATATTGTTGCGGTGGCTTCGACCACTTCTCGCCGGTGAGACGGTGAGCCTCGCAGAATAAATTCCTATTATAATTCATCACGTCGTCCTCCGACGAATCGAAATACCCTTTGTTGATGGCCGCGTATTCTTCGAACGCGACCATTTCAGCTTCGGTTGGAGAACGAAATCGTGCGCGGGTTCCACTCTGTGTTGGTGCAATATTGGATAGTACAGCTTAATTCTCACATTTCGTTAGACAAGTCGTGATAATATGAGCTTGCAATTCTTCGAATCAAAAAGCTTTCACTTGAGCTTTACAGCAGTGCTACCCAACCATTTTATAGCCGCGGACCGGGCAACGATTGATAATTTTACGGCGCCTCGATGAAATGGGGGGCGTTAATTGTTTATATTGTTGCGGTGGCTTCGACCACTTCTCGCCGGTGAGACGGTGCGCCGCGCAGAATAAATTCCTATTATAATACATCACGTCGTCCTCCGACGAATCGAAATACCCTTTGTTGATGGCCGCGTATTCTTCGAACGCGACCATCTCAGCTTCGGTTGCAGAACGAGATCCTGCGCGTGGTTCCACTCTGTGTTGGTGCAATATTGGGTTGTTCAACTTAATTCGCACATTTCGTTAGACCAGTGGTGATAATATGAGCTTGCAATTCTTCGAATCAAGAAGATTTCACTTGTGCTTTACAGCAGTGCTCCCCAACCATTTTATAGCCGCGGACCGGGCTACGTTTCATAATTTCACGGCGCCTCGATGAGATGGGGGGCGTTAATTGTTTATATTGTTGCGGTGGCTTCGACCACTTCTCGCCGGTGAGACGGTGAGCCGCGCAGAATAAATTCCTATTATAATTCATCACGTCGTCCTCCGACGAATCGAAATACCCTTTGTTGATGGCCCCGTATTCTTCGAACGCGACCATCTCAGCTTCGTTTGGAGAACGAAATCGTGCGCGGGTTCCAGTCTGTGTTGGTGCAATATTGGATAGTACAGATTAATTCTCAGGTTTCGCTAGACCAGTGGTGATAATATGAGCTTGCAATTCTTCGAATCAAAAAGCTTTCACTTGTGCTTTACAGCAGTGCTCCCCAACCATTTAATAGCCGCGGACCGGGCAACGTTTCATAATTTCACGGCGCCTCGATGAGATGGGGGGCGTTAAATGTTTATATTGTTGCGGTGGCTTCGACCACTTCTCGCCGGTGAGACGGTGAGCCTCGCAGAATAAATTCTAATTTTACTTCATCACGTCGTGCTCCGACGAATCGAGATACCGTTTGTGGACGGTCGCGTATTCTTCGAACGGGTTCATCTCTGCTACGGTTGCAGAACGAGATCCTGCGCGTGGTTCCACTCTGTGTTGGTGCAATATTGGGTTGTTCAGCTTAATTCGCACATTTCGTTAGACCAGTGGTGATAATATGAGCTTGCAATTCTTCGAATCAAGAAGATTTCACTTGTGCTTTACAGCAGTGCTCCCCAACCATTTTATAGCCGCGGACCGGGCAACGTTTCATAATTTCACGGCGCCTCGATGAGATGGGGGGCGTTAATTGTTTATATTGTTGCGGTGGCTTCGACCACTTCTCGCCGGTGAGACGGTGAGCCTCGCAGAATAAATTCCTATTATAATTCATCACGTCGTCCTCCGACGAATCGAAATACCCTTTGTTGATGGCCGCGTATTCTTCGAACGCGACCATTTCAGCTTCGGTTGGAGAACGAAATCGTGCGCGGGTTCCACTCTGTGTTGGTGCAATATTGGATAGTACAGCTTAATTCTCAGGTTTCGCTAGACCAGTGGAGATAATATGAGCTTGCAATTCTTCGAATCAAAAAGCTTTCTCTTGTGGTTGACAGCAGTGCTCCCCAACCATTTTATAGCCGCGAACCGGTCAACGTTTGATAATTTTACCGCGCCCGATGAGGGCGGAGGGGCGTTAATTGTTCATATTGTTGCGGTGGCTTCGACCACTTCTCGCCGGTGAGACGGTGAGCGTCGCAGAACAAATTCCAACTTTTCTTTATCACGTTGTCAACCGACGAATCGAAATACCCTTTGTGGATGATCGCTTATTCTTCGAACGCGTCCATCTCTGTTTCGGTTGGAGAACGAGATCCTGCGCGGGGATCCACTCTGTGTTGGTGCAATATTGGGTTATACAGCTTAATTCTCACATTTCGTTAGACAAGTGGTGATAATATGAGCTTGCAATTCTTCGAATCAAAAAGCTTTCACTTGAGCTTTACAGCAGTGCTACCCAACCATTTTATAGCCGCGAACCGGTCAACGTTTGATAATTTTACCGCGCCCGATGAGGGGGGAGGACCGTTAATTGTTTATATTGTTGCGGTGGCTTCGACCACTTCTCGCCGGTGAGACGGTGAGCCTCGCAGAACAAATTCCAACTTTTCTTTATCACGTTGTCAACCGACGAATCGAAATACCCTTTGTGGATGATCGCTTATTCTTCGAACGCGTCCATCTCTGCTTCGGTTGGAGAACGAGATCCTGCGCGGGGATCCACTCTGTGTTGGTGCAACATTGGGTTATACAGCGTAATTCTCACATTTCGTTAGACAAGTGGTGATAATATGAGCTTGCAATTCTTCGAATCAAAAATCTTTCACTTGAGCTTTACAGCAGTGCTACCCAACCATTTTATAGCCGCGGACCGGGCAACGTTTGATAATTTTACGGCGCCTCGATGAAATGGGGGGCGTTAATTGTTTATATTGTTGCGGTGGCTTCGACCACTTCTCGCCGGTGAGACGGTGAGCCGCGCAGAATAAATTCCAATTTTACTTCATCACGTCGTCCTCCGACGAATCGAAATACCCTTTGTTGATGGCCGCGTATTCTTCTAACGCGACCATCTCAGCTTCGGTTGGAGAACGAGATCCTGCGCGGGTTCCACTCTGTGTTGGTGCAATATTGGATAGTACAGCTTAATTCTCAGGTTTCGCTAGACCAGTGGAGATAATATGAGCTTGCAATTCTTCGAATCAAAAAGCTTTCACTTGTGCTTGACAGCAGTGCTCCCCAACCATTTTATAGCCGCGAACCGGTCAACGTTTGATAATTTTACCGCGCCCGATGAGGGGTGAGGGGCGTTAATTGTTTATATTGTTGCGGTGGCTTCGACCACTTCTCGCCGGTGAGACGGAGAGCCTCGCAGAACAAATTCCAACTTTTCTTTATCACGTTGTCAACCGACGAATCGAAATACCCTTTGTGGATGATCGCTTATTCTTCGAACGCGTCCATCTCTGCTTCGGTTGGAGAACGAGATCCTGCGCGGGGATCCACTCTGTGTTGGTGCAATATTGGGTTATACAGCTTAATTCTCACATTTCGTTAGACAAGTGGTGATAATATGAGCTTGCAATTCTTCGAATCAAAAAGCTTTCACTTGAGCTTTACAGCAGTGCTACCCAACCATTTTATAGCCGCGGACCGGGCAACGTTTGATAATTTTACGGCGCCTCGATGAAATGGGGGGCGTTAATTGTTTATATTGTTGCGGTGGCTTCGACCACTTCTCGCCGGTGAGACGGTGAGCCGCGCAGAATAAATTCCAATTTTACTTCATCACGTCGTCCTCCGACGAATCGAAATACCCTTTGTTGATGGCCGCGTATTCTTCTAACGCGACCATCTCAGCTTCGGTTGGAGAACGAGATCCTGCGCGGGTTCCACTTTGTGTTGGTGCAATATTGGATTGTACAGCTTAATCCTCAGGTTTCGCTAGACCTGTGGTGAAAATGCGAGCTTGCAATTGTTCGAATTCAAATGCTTTCACTTGTGCTTAACAGCAGTGCTCCGCAACCATTTTATAGCCGCGGACCGGGCAAAGTTTGAGAACTTTACGGCGCCTCGATGAGGGGGGAGGGGCGTTAATTGTTCATATTGTTGCGGTGGCTTCGATCACTTCTCGCCGGTCAGACGGTGAGCCACGCAGAATAAATTCCAATTTTACTTCATCACGTCGTGCTCCGACGAATCGAAATACCCTTTGTGGATGGTCGGGTATTCTTCGAACGGGTCCATCTCTGCTACGGTTGCAGAACGAGATCGTGCGCGTGGTTCCACTCTGTGTTGGTGCAATATTGGGTTGTTCAGCTTAATTCGCTCATTTCGTTAGACTAGTGGTGATAATATGAGCTTGCAATTCTTCGAATCAAAAAGATTTCACTTGTGCTTTACAGCAGTGCTCCCCAACCATTTTATAGCCGCGGACCGGGCAACGTTTCATAATTTCACGGCGCCTCGATGAGATGGGGGGCGTTAATTGTTTATATTGTTGCGGTGGCTTCGACCACTTCTCGCCGGTGAGACGGTGAGCCGCGCAGAATAAATTCCTATTATAATTCATCACGTCGTCCTCCGACGAATCGAAATACCCTTTGTTGATGGCCCCGTATTCTTCGAACGCGACCATCTCAGCTTCGGTTGGAGAACGAAATCGTGCGCGGGTTCCACTCTGTGTTGGTGCAATATTGGATAGTACAGATTAATTCTCAGGTTTCGCTAGACCAGTGGTGATAATATGAGCTTGCAATTCTTCGAATCAAAAAGCTTTCACTTGTGCTTTACAGCAGTGCTCCCCAACCATTTAATAGCCGCGGACCGGGCAACGTTTCATAATTTCATGGCGCCTTGATGAGATGGGGGGCGTTAATTGTTTATATTGTTGCGGTGGCTTCGACCACTTCTCGCCGGTGAGACGGTGAGCAGCGCAGAATAAATTCCTATTATAATACATCACGTCGTCCTCCGACGAATCGAAATACCCTTTGTTGATGGCCGCGTATTCTTCGAACGCGACCATCTCAGCTTCGGTTGGAGAACGAGATCCTGCGCGTGGATCCACTCTGTGTTGGTGCAATATTGGGCTGCACAGCTTTATTCTCAGCTTTCGCTAGACGTGTGGCGATAATATGAGCTTGCAATTCTTCGAATCAAAAGGCTTTCACTTGTGCTTTACAGCAGTGCTCCCCAACCATTTTACAGCCGCGGACCGGGCAACGTTCCATAATTTTACGGCGCCTCGATGAGATGGGGGGCGTTAATTGTTTATATTGTTGCGGTGGCTTCGACCACTTCTCGCCGGTGAGACGGTGAGCCTCGCAAAATAAATTCTAATTTTACTTCATCACGTCGAGCTCCGACGAATCGAAATACCCTTTGTGGATGATCGCTTATTCTTCGAACGCGTCCATCTCTGCTTCGGTTGGAGAACGAGATCCTGCGCGGGGATCCACTCTGTGTTGGTGCAATATTGGGTTATACAGCTTAATTCTCACATTTCGTTAGACAAGTGGTGATAATATGAGCTTGCAATTCTTCGAATCAAAAAGCTTTCACTTGAGCTTTACAGCAGTGCTACCCAACCATTTTATAGCCGCGAACCGGTCAACGTTTGATAATTTTACCGCGCCCGATGAGGGGGGAGGGCGTTAATTGTTTATATTGTTGCGGTGGCTTCGACCACTTCTCGCCGGTGAGACGGTGAGCCGCGCAGAATAAATTCCAATTTTACTTCATCACGTCGTCCTCCGACGAATCGAAATACCCTTTGTTCATGGCCGCGTATTCTTCTAACGCGACCATCTCAGCTTCGGTTGGAGAACGAGATCCTGCGCGGGTTCCACTTTGTGTTGGTGCAATATTGGATTGTACAGCTTAATTCTCAGGTTTCGCTAGACCTGTGGTGAAAATGCGAGCTTGCAATTGTTCGAATTCAAATGCTTTCACTTGTGCTTAACAGCAGTGCTCCGCAACCATTTTATAGTCGCGGACCGGGCAAAGTTTGAGAATTTTACGGCGCCTCGATGAGGGGGGAGGGGCGTTAATTGTTCATATTGTTGCGGTGGCTTCGACCACTTCTCGCCGGTGAGACGGTGAGCCTCGCAGAACAAATTCCAACTTTTCTTTATCACGTTGTCAACCGACGAATCGAAATACCCTTTGTTGATGGCCACGTATTCTTCGAACGTGACCATCTCAGCTTCGTTTGGAGAACGAGATCCTGCGCGTGGATCCACTCTGTGTTGGTGCAATATTGGGCTGCACAGGTTTATTCTCAGCTTTCGCTAGACCTGTGGTGATAATATGAGCTTGAATTCTTCGAATCAAAAAGCTTTCACTTGTGCTTTACAGCGGTGCTCCCCAACCATTTTACAGCTGCGGACCGGGCAACGTTCCATAATTTTACGGCGCCTCGATGAGATGGGGGGCGTTAATTGTTTATATTGTTGCGGTGGCTTCGACTACTTCTCGCCGGTGAGACGGTGAGCCTCGCAGAATAAATTCTAATTTTACTTCTTCACGTCGTGCTCCGACGAATCGAAATACCGTTTGTGGACGGTCGCGTATTCTTCGAACGGGTCCATCTCTGCTACGGTTGCAGAACGAGATCCTGCGCGTGGTTCCACTCTGTGTTGGTGCAATATTGGGTTGTTCAGCTTAATTCGCACATTTCGTTAGACCAGTGGTGATAATATGAGCTTGCAATTCTTCGAATCAAAAAGCTTTCACTTGAGCTTTACAGCAGTGCTACCCAACCATTTTATAGCCGCGGACCGGGCAACGATTGATAATTTTACGGCGCCTCGATGAAATGGGGGGCGTTAATTGTTTGTATTGTTGCGGTGGCTTCTACCACTTCTCGCCGGTGAGACGGTGAGCCGCGCAGTATAAATTCCAATTTTACTTCATCACGTCGTCCTCCGACGAATCGAAATACCCTTTGTTGATGGCCGCGTATTCTTCGAACGCGACCATCTCAGCTTCGGTTGGAGAACGAGATACTGCGCGGGTTCCACTCTGTGTTGGTGCAATATTGGATAGTACAGCTTAATTCTCAGGTTTCGCTAGACCAGTGGAGATAATATGAGCTTGCAATTCTTCGAATCAAAAAGCTTTCACTTGAGCTTTACAGCAGTGCTACCCAACCATTTTATAGCCGCGGACCGGGCAACGTTTGATAATTTTACGGCGCCTCGATGAGATGGGGGGCGTTAATTGTTTATATTGTTACGGTGGCTTCGACCACTTCTCGCCGGTGAGACGGTGAGCCGCGCAGAATAAATTCCAATTTTACTTCATCACATCGTCCTCCGACGTATCGAAATACCCTTTGTTGATGGCCGCGTATTCTTCTAACGCGACCATCTCAGCTTCGGTTGGAGAACGAGATCCTGCGCGGGTTCCACTTTGTGTTGGTGCAATATTGGATTGTACAGCTTAATTCTCACATTTCGTTAGACAAGTGGTGATAATATGAGCTTGCAATTCTTCGAATCAAAAAGCTTGCACTTGAGCTTTACAGCAGTGCTTCCCAACCATTTTATAGCCGCGAACCGGACAACGTTTGATAATTTTACCGCGCCCGATGAGGGGGGAGGGGCGTTAATTGTTTTTATTGTTGCGGTGGCTTCGACCACTTCTCGCCGGTGAGACGGTGAGCCTCGCAGAACAAATTCCAACTTTCCTTTATCACGTTGTCAACCGACGAATCGAAGTACCCTTTGTGGATGATCGCTTATTCTTCGAACGCGTCCATCTCTGTTTCGGTTGGAGAACGAGATCCTGCGCGGGGATCCACTCTGTGTTGGTGCAATATTGGGTTATACAGCTTAATTCTCACATTTCGTTAGACAAGTAGTGATAATATGAGCTTGCAATTCTTCGAATCAAAAAGCTTTCTCTTGTGGTTGACAGCAGTGCTCCCCAACCATTTTATAGCCGCGAACCGGTCAACGTTTGATAATTTTACCGCGCCCGATGAGGGCGGAGGGGCGTTAATTGTTCATATTGTTGCGGTGGCTTCGACCACTTCTCGCCGGTGAGACGGTGAGCGTCGCAGAACAAATTCCAACTTTTCTTTATCACGTTGTCAACCGACGAATCGAAATACCCTTTGTGGATGATCGCTTATTCTTCGAACGCGTCCATCTCTGTTTCGGTTGGAGAACGAGATCCTGCGCGGGGATCCACTCTGTGTTGGTGCAATATTGGGTTATACAGCTTAATTCTCACATTTCGTTAGACAAGTGGTGATAATATGAGCTTGCAATTCTTCGAATCAAAAAGCTTTCACTTGAGCTTTACAGCAGTGCTACCCAACCATTTTATAGCCGCGGACCGGGCAACGTTTGATAATTTTACGGCGCCTCGATGAAATGGGGGGCGTTAATTGTTTATATTGTTGCGGTGGCTTCGACCACTTCTCGCCGGTGAGACGGTGAGCCGCGCAGAATAAATTCCAATTTTACTTCATCACGTCGTCCTCCGACGAATCGAAATACCCTTTGTTGATGGCCGCGTATTCTTCTAACGCGACCATCTCAGCTTCGGTTGGAGAACGAGATCCTGCGCGGGTTCCACTCTGTGTTGGTGCAATATTGGATAGTACAGCTTAATTCTCAGGTTTCGCTAGACCAGTGGAGATAATATGAGCTTGCAATTCTTCGAATCAAAAAGCTTTCACTTGTGCTTGACAGCAGTGCTCCCCAACCATTTTATAGCCGCGAACCGGTCAACGTTTGATAATTTTACCGCGCCCGATGAGGGGTGAGGGGCGTTAATTGTTTATATTGTTGCGGTGGCTTCGACCACTTCTCGCCGGTGAGACGGAGAGCCTCGCAGAACAAATTCCAACTTTTCTTTATCACGTTGTCAACCGACGAATCGAAATACCCTTTGTGGATGATCGCTTATTCTTCGAACGCGTCCTTCTCTGCTTCGGTTGGAGAACGAGATCCTGCGCGGGGATCCACTCTGTGTTGGTGCAATATTGGGTTATACAGCTTAATTCTCACATTTCGTTAGACAAGTGGTGATAATATGAGCTTGCAATTCTTCGAATCAAAAAGCTTTCACTTGAGCTTTACAGCAGTGCTACCCAACCATTTTATAGCCGCGGACCGGGCAACGTTTGATAATTTTACGGCGCCTCGATGAAATGGGGGGCGTTAATTGTTTATATTGTTGCGGTGGCTTCGACCACTTCTCGCCGGTGAGACGGTGAGCCGCGCAGAATAAATTCCAATTTTACTTCATCACGTCGTCCTCCGACGAATCGAAATACCCTTTGTTGATGGCCGCGTATTCTTCTAACGCGACCATCTCAGCTTCGGTTGGAGAACGAGATCCTGCGCGGGTTCCACTTTGTGTTGGTGCAATATTGGATTGTACAGCTTAATCCTCAGGTTTCGCTAGACCTGTGGTGAAAATGCGAGCTTGCAATTGTTCGAATTCAAATGCTTTCACTTGTGCTTAACAGCAGTGCTCCGCAACCATTTTATAGCCGCGGACCGGGCAAAGTTTGAGAACTTTACGGCGCCTCGATGAGGGGGGAGGGGCGTTAATTGTTCATATTGTTGCGGTGGCTTCGATCACTTCTCGCCGGTCAGACGGTGAGCCACGCAGAATAAATTCCAATTTTACTTCATCACGTCGTGCTCCGACGAATCGAAATACCCTTTGTGGATGGTCGCGTATTCTTCGAACGGGTCCATCTCTGCTACGGTTGCAGAACGAGATCGTGCGCGTGGTTCCACTCTGTGTTGGTGCAATATTGGGTTGTTCAGCTTAATTCGCTCATTTCGTTAGACTAGTGGTGATAATATGAGCTTGCAATTCTTCGAATCAAAAAGATTTCACTTGTGCTTTACAGCAGTGCTCCCCAACCATTTTATAGCCGCGGACCGGGCAACGTTTCATAATTTCACGGCGCCTCGATGAGATGGGGGGCGTTAATTGTTTATATTGTTGCGGTGGCTTCGACCACTTCTCGCCGGTGAGACGGTGAGCCGCGCAGAATAAATTCCTATTATAATTCATCACGTCGTCCTCCGACGAATCGAAATACCCTTTGTTGATGGCCCCGTATTCTTCGAACGCGACCATCTCAGCTTCGGTTGGAGAACGAAATCGTGCGCGGGTTCCACTCTGTGTTGGTGCAATATTGGATAGTACAGATTAATTCTCAGGTTTCGCTAGACCAGTGGTGATAATATGAGCTTGCAATTCTTCGAATCAAAAAGCTTTCACTTGTGCTTTACAGCAGTGCTCCCCAACCATTTAATAGCCGCGGACCGGGCAACGTTTCATAATTTCATGGCGCCTTGATGAGATGGGGGGCGTTAATTGTTTATATTGTTGCGGTGGCTTCGACCACTTCTCGCCGGTGAGACGGTGAGCCGCGCAGAATAAATTCCTATTATAATACATCACGTCGTCCTCCGACGAATCGAAATACCCTTTGTTGATGGCCGCGTATTCTTCGAACGCGACCATCTCAGCTTCGGTTGGAGAACGAGATCCTGCGCGTGGATCCACTCTGTGTTGGTGCAATATTGGGCTGCACAGCTTTATTCTCAGCTTTCGCTAGACCTGTGGCGATAATATGAGCTTGCAATTCTTCGAATCAAAAGGCTTTCACTTGTGCTTTACAGCAGTGCTCCCCAACCATTTTACAGCCGCGGACCGGGCAACGTTCCATAATTTTACGGCGCCTCGATGAGATGGGGGGCGTTAATTGTTTATATTGTTGCGGTGGCTTCGACCACTTCTCGCCGGTGAGACGGTGAGCCTCGCAAAATAAATTCTAATTTTACTTCATCACGTCGAGCTCCGACGAATCGAAATACCCTTTGTTCATGGCCGCGTATTCTTCTAACGCGACCATCTCAGCTTCGGTTGGAGAACGAGATCCTGCGCGGGTTCCACTTTGTGTTGGTGCAATATTGGATTGTACAGCTTAATTCTCAGGTTTCGCTAGACCTGTGGTGAAAATGCGAGCTTGCAATTGTTCGAATTCAAATGCTTTCACTTGTGCTTAACAGCAGTGCTCCGCAACCATTTTATAGCCGCGGACCGGGCAAAGTTTGAGAATTTTACGGCGCCTCGATGAGGGGGGAGGGGCGTTAATTGTTTATATTGTTGCGGTGGCTTCGACCACTTCTCGCCGGTGAGACGGTGAGCCGCGCAGAATAAATTCCAATTTTACTTCATCACGTCGTCCTCCGACGAATCGAAATACCCTTTGTTCATGGCCGCGTATTCTTCTAACGCGACCATCTCAGCTTCGGTTGGAGAACGAGATCCTGCGCGGGTTCCACTTTGTGTTGGTGCAATATTGGATTGTACAGCTTAATTCTCAGGTTTCGCTAGACCTGTGGTGAAAATGCGAGCTTGCAATTGTTCGAATTCAAATGCTTTCACTTGTGCTTAACAGCAGTGCTCCGCAACCATTTTATAGCCGCGGACCGGGCAAAGTTTGAGAATTTTACGGCGCCTCGATGAGGGGGGAGGGGCGTTAATTGTTCATATTGTTGCGGTGGCTTCGACCACTTCTCGCCGGTGAGACGGTGAGCCTCGCAGAACAAATTCCAACTTTTCTTTATCACGTTGTCAACCGACGAATCGAAATACCCTTTGTTGATGGCCGCGTATTCTTCGAACGTGACCATCTCAGCTTCGTTTGGAGAACGAGATCCTGCGCGTGGATCCACTCTGTGTTGGTGCAAT
This sequence comes from Lasioglossum baleicum, assembly GCF_051020765.1. Taxonomy (NCBI): domain Eukaryota; kingdom Metazoa; phylum Arthropoda; class Insecta; order Hymenoptera; family Halictidae; genus Lasioglossum; species Lasioglossum baleicum. The sequence continues at coordinate 964,439 of NW_027469107.1, read as the reverse complement.
ATTGGGCTGCACAGGTTTATTCTCAGCTTTCGCTAGACCTGTGGTGATAATATGAGCTTGAATTCTTCGAATCAAAAAGCTTTCACTTGTGCTTTCGAAATACCGTTTGTGGACGGTCGCGTATTCTTCGAACGGGTCCATCTCTGCTACGGTTGCAGAACGAGATCCTGCGCGTGGTTCCACTCTGTGTTGGTGCAATATTGGGTTGTTCAGCTTAATTCGCACATTTCGTTAGACCAGTGGTGATAATATGAGCTTGCAATTCTTCGAATCAAGAAGATTTCACTTGTGCTTTACAGCAGTGCTCCCCAACCATTTTATAGCCGCGGACCGGGCAACGTTTCATAATTTCACGGCGCCTCGATGAGATGGGGGGCGTTAATTGTTTATATTGTTGCGGTGGCTTCGACCACTTCTCGCCAGTGAGACGGTGAGCCTCGCAGAACAAATTCCAACTTTTCTTTATCACGTTGTCAATCGAAATACCCTTTGTGGATGATCGCTTATTCTTCGAACGCGTCCATCTCTGCTTCGGTTGGAGAACGAGATCCTGCGCGGCGATCCACTCTGTGTTGGTGCAATATTGGGTTATACAGCTTAATTCTCACATTTCGTTAGACAAGTGGTGATAATATGAGCTTGCAATCCTTCGAATCAAAAAGCTTTCACTTGAGCTTTACAGCAGTGCTACCCAACCATTTTATAGCCGCGAACCGGTCAACGTTTGATAATTTTACCGCGCCCGATGAGGGGGGAGGGGCGTTAATTGTTTATATTGTTGCGGTGGCTTCGACCACTTCTCGCCGGTGAGACGGTGAGCCTCGCAGAACAAATTCCAACTTTTCTTTATCACGTTGTCAACCGACGAATCGAAATACCCTTTGTGGATGATCGCTTATTCTTCGAACGCGTCCATCTCTGCTTCGGTTGGAGAACGAGATCCTGCGCGGGGATCCACTCTGTGTTGGTGCAATATTGGGTTATACAGCTTAATTCTCACATTTCGTTAGACAAGTGGTGATAATATGAGCTTGCAATTCTTCGAATCAAAAAGCTTTCACTTGAGCTTTACAGCAGTGCTACCCAACCATTTTATAGCCGCGGACCGGGCAACGTTCCATAATTTTACGGCGCCTCGATGAGATGGGGGGCGTTAATTGTTTATATTGTTACGGTGGCTTCAACCACTTCTCGCCGGTGAGACGGTGAGCCGCGCAGAATAAATTCCAATTTTACTTCATCACATCGTCCTCCGACGTATCGAAATACCCTTTGTTGATGGCCGCGTATTCTTCTAACGCGACCATCTCAGCTTCGGTTGGAGAACGAAATCGTGCGCGGGTTCCACTCTGTGTTGGTGCAATATTGGATAGTACAGATTAATTCTCAGGTTTCGCTAGACCAGTGGTGATAATATGAGCTTGCAATTCTTCGAATCAAAAAGCTTTCACTTGTGCTTTACAGCAGTGCTCCCCAACCATTTAATAGCCGCGGACCGGGCAACGTTTCATAATTTCATGGCGACTTGATGAGATGGGGGGCGTTAATTGTTTATATTGTTGCGGTGGCTTCGACCACTTCTCGCCGGTGAGACGGTGAGCCGCGCAGAATAAATTCCTATTATAATACATCACGTCGTCCTCCGACGAATCGAAATACCCTTTGTTGATGGCCGCGTATTCTTCGAACGCGACCATCTCAGCTTCGGTTGGAGAACGAGATCCTGCGCGTGGATCCACTCTGTGTTGGTGCAATATTGGGCTGCACAGCTTTATTCTCAGCTTTCGCTAGACCTGTGGCGATAATATGAGCTTGCAATTCTTCGAATCAAAAGGCTTTCACTTGTGCTTTACAGCAGTGCTCCCCAACCATTTTACAGCCGCGGACCGGGCAACGTTCCATAATTTTACGGCGCCTCGATGAGATGGGGGGCGTTAATTGTTTATATTGTTGCGGTGGCTTCGACCACTTCTCGCCGGTGAGACGGTGAGCCTCGCAAAATAAATTCTAATTTTACTTCATCACGTCGAGCTCCGACGAATCGAAATACCCTTTGTTCATGGCCGCGTATTCTTCTAACGCGACCATCTCAGCTTCGGTTGGAGAACGAGATCCTGCGCGGGTTCCACTTTGTGTTGGTGCAATATTGGATTGTACAGCTTAATTCTCAGGTTTCGCTAGACCTGTGGTGAAAATGCGAGCTTGCAATTGTTCGAATTCAAATGCTTTCACTTGTGCTTAACAGCAGTGCTCCGCAACCATTTTATAGCCGCGGACCGGGCAAAGTTTGAGAATTTTACGGCGCCTCGATGAGGGGGGAGGGGCGTTAATTGTTTATATTGTTGCGGTGGCTTCGACCACTTCTCGCCGGTGAGACGGTGAGCCGCGCAGAATAAATTCCAATTTTACTTCATCACGTCGTCCTCCGACGAATCGAAATACCCTTTGTTCATGGCCGCGTATTCTTCTAACGCGACCATCTCAGCTTCGGTTGGAGAACGAGATCCTGCGCGGGTTCCACTTTGTGTTGGTGCAATATTGGATTGTACAGCTTAATTCTCAGGTTTCGCTAGACCTGTGGTGAAAATGCGAGCTTGCAATTGTTCGAATTCAAATGCTTTCACTTGTGCTTAACAGCAGTGCTCCGCAACCATTTTATAGCCGCGGACCGGGCAAAGTTTGAGAATTTTACGGCGCCTCGATGAGGGGGGAGGGGCGTTAATTGTTCATATTGTTGCGGTGGCTTCGACCACTTCTCGCCGGTGAGACGGTGAGCCTCGCAGAACAAATTCCAACTTTTCTTTATCACGTTGTCAACCGACGAATCGAAATACCCTTTGTTGATGGCCGCGTATTCTTCGAACGTGACCATCTCAGCTTCGTTTGGAGAACGAGATCCTGCGCGTGGATCCACTCTGTGTTGGTGCAATATTGGGCTGCACAGGTTTATTCTCAGCTTTCGCTAGACCTGTGGTGATAATATGAGCTTGAATTCTTCGAATCAAAAAGCTTTCACTTGTGCTTTACAGCGGTGCTCCCCAACCATTTTACAGCTGCGGACCGGGCAACGTTCCATAATTTTACGGCGCCTCGATGAGATGGGGGGCGTTAATTGTTTATATTGTTGCGGTGGCTTCGACTACTTCTCGCCGGTGAGACGGTGAGCCTCGCAGAATAAATTCTAATTTTACTTCATCACGTCGTGCTCCGACGAATCGAAATACCGTTTGTGGACGGTCGCGTATTCTTCGAACGGGTCCATCTCTGCTACGGTTGCAGAACGAGATCCTGCGCGTGGTTCCACTCTGTGTTGGTGCAATATTGGGTTGTTCAGCTTAATTCGCACATTTCGTTAGACCAGTGGTGATAATATGAGCTTGCAATTCTTCGAATCAAGAAGATTTCACTTGTGCTTTACAGCAGTGCTCCCCAACCATTTTATAGCCGCGGACCGGGCAACGTTTCATAATTTCACGGCGCCTCGATGAGATGGGGGGCGTTAATTGTTTATATTGTTGCGGTGGCTTCGACCACTTCTCGCCAGTGAGACGGTGAGCCTCGCAGAACAAATTCCAACTTTTCTTTATCACGTTGTCAACCGACGAATCGAAATACCCTTTGTGGATGATCGCTTATTCTTCGAACGCGTCCATCTCTGCTTCGGTTGGAGAACGAGATCCTGCGCGGCGATCCACTCTGTGTTGGTGCAATATTGGGTTATACAGCTTAATTCTCACATTTCGTTAGACAAGTGGTGATAATATGAGCTTGCAATCCTTCGAATCAAAAAGCTTTCACTTGAGCTTTACAGCAGTGCTACCCAACCATTTTATAGCCGCGAACCGGTCAACGTTTGATAATTTTACCGCGCCCGATGAGGGGGGAGGGGCGTTAATTGTTTATATTGTTGCGGTGGCTTCGACCACTTCTCGCCGGTGAGACGGTGAGCCTCGCAGAACAAATTCCAACTTTTCTTTATCACGTTGTCAACCGACGAATCGAAATACCCTTTGTGGATGATCGCTTATTCTTCGAACGCGTCCATCTCTGCTTCGGTTGGAGAACGAGATCCTGCGCGGGGATCCACTCTGTGTTGGTGCAATATTGGGTTATACAGCTTAATTCTCACATTTCGTTAGACAAGTGGTGATAATATGAGCTTGCAATTCTTCGAATCAAAAAGCTTTCACTTGAGCTTTACAGCAGTGCTACCCAACCATTTTATAGCCGCGGACCGGGCAACGTTTGATAATTTTACGGCGCCTCGATGAGATGGGGGGCGTTAATTGTTTATATTGTTACGGTGGCTTCGACCACTTCTCGCCGGTGAGACGGTGAGCCGCGCAGAATAAATTCCAATTTTACTTCATCACATCGTCCTCCGACGTATCGAAATACCCTTTGTTGATGGCCGCGTATTCTTCTAACGCGACCATCTCAGCTTCGGTTGGAGAACGAGATCCTGCGCGGGTTCCACTTTGTGTTGGTGCAATATTGGGCTGCACAGCTTTATTCTCAGCTTTCGCTAGACCTGTGGCGATAATATGAGCTTGCAATTCTTCGAATCAAAAGGCTTTCACTTGTGCTTTACAGCAGTGCTCCCCAACCATTTTACAGCCGCGGACCGGGCAACGTTCCATAATTTTACGGCGCCTCGATGAGATGGGGGGCGTTAATTGTTTATATTGTTGCGGTGGCTTCGACCACTTCTCGCCGGTGAGACGGTGAGCCTCGCAAAATAAATTCTAATTTTACTTCATCACGTCGAGCTCCGACGAATCGAAATACCCTTTGTGGATGATCGCTTATTCTTCGAACGCGTCCATCTCTGCTTCGGTTGGAGAACGAGATCCTGCGCGGGGATCCACTCTGTGTTGGTGCAATATTGGGTTATACAGCTTAATTCTCACATTTCGTTTGACAAGTGGTGATAATATGAGCTTGCAATTCTTCGAATCAAAAAGCTTTCACTTGAGCTTTACAGCAGTGCTACCCAACCATTTTATAGCCGCGAACCGGTCAACGTTTGATAATTTTACCGCGCCCGATGAGGGGGGAGGGCGTTAATTGTTTATATTGTTGCGGTGGCTTCGACCACTTCTCGCCGGTGAGACGGTGAGCCGCGCAGAATAAATTCCAATTTTACTTCATCACGTCGTCCTCCGACGAATCGAAATACCCTTTGTTCATGGCCGCGTATTCTTCTAACGCGACCATCTCAGCTTCGGTTGGAGAACGAGATCCTGCGCGGGTTCCACTTTGTGTTGGTGCAATATTGGATTGTACAGCTTAATTCTCAGGTTTCGCTAGACCTGTGGTGAAAATGCGAGCTTGCAATTGTTCGAATTCAAATGCTTTCACTTGTGCTTAACAGCAGTGCTCCGCAACCATTTTATAGCCGCGGACCGGGCAAAGTTTGAGAATTTTACGGCGCCTCGATGAGGGGGGAGGGGCGTTAATTGTTCATATTGTTGCGGTGGCTTCGACCACTTCTCGCCGGTGAGACGGTGAGCCTCGCAGAACAAATTCCAACTTTTCTTTATCACGTTGTCAACCGACGAATCGAAATACCCTTTGTTGATGGCCGCGTATTCTTCGAACGTGACCATCTCAGCTTCGTTTGGAGAACGAGATCCTGCGCGTGGATCCACTCTGTGTTGGTGCAATATTGGGCTGCACAGGTTTATTCTCAGCTTTCGCTAGACCTGTGGTGATAATATGAGCTTGAATTCTTCGAATCAAAAAGCTTTCACTTGTGCTTTACAGCGGTGCTCCCCAACCATTTTACAGCTGCGGACCGGGCAACGTTCCATAATTTTACGGCGCCTCGATGAGATGGGGGGCGTTAATTGTTTATATTGTTGCGGTGGCTTCGACTACTTCTCGCCGGTGAGACGGTGAGCCTCGCAGAATAAATTCTAATTTTACTTCATCACGTCGTGCTCCGACGAATCGAAATACCGTTTGTGGACGGTCGCGTATTCTTCGAACGGGTCCATCTCTGCTACGGTTGCAGAACGAGATCCTGCGCGTGGTTCCACTCTGTGTTGGTGCAATATTGGGTTGTTCAGCTTAATTCGCACATTTCGTTAGACCAGTGGTGATAATATGAGCTTGCAATTCTTCGAATCAAGAAGATTTCACTTGTGCTTTACAGCAGTGCTCCCCAACCATTTTATAGCCGCGGACCGGGCAACGTTTCATAATTTCACGGCGCCTCGATGAGATGGGGGGCGTTAATTGTTTATATTGTTGCGGTGGCTTCGACCACTTCTCGCCAGTGAGACGGTGAGCCTCGCAGAACAAATTCCAACTTTTCTTTATCACGTTGTCAACCGACGAATCGAAATACCCTTTGTGGATGATCGCTTATTCTTCGAACGCGTCCATCTCTGCTTCGGTTGGAGAACGAGATCCTGCGCGGCGATCCACTCTGTGTTGGTGCAATATTGGGTTATACAGCTTAATTCTCACATTTCGTTAGACAAGTGGTGATAATATGAGCTTGCAATCCTTCGAATCAAAAAGCTTTCACTTGAGCTTTACAGCAGTGCTACCCAACCATTTTATAGCCGCGAACCGGTCAACGTTTGATAATTTTACCGCGCCCGATGAGGGGGGAGGGGCGTTAATTGTTTATATTGTTGCGGTGGCTTCGACCACTTCTCGCCGGTGAGACGGTGAGCCTCGCAGAACAAATTCCAACTTTTCTTTATCACGTTGTCAACCGACGAATCGAAATACCCTTTGTGGATGATCGCTTATTCTTCGAACGCGTCCATCTCTGCTTCGGTTGGAGAACGAGATCCTGCGCGGGGATCCACTCTGTGTTGGTGCAATATTGGGTTATACAGCTTAATTCTCACATTTCGTTAGACAAGTGGTGATAATATGAGCTTGCAATTCTTCGAATCAAAAAGCTTTCACTTGAGCTTTACAGCAGTGCTACCCAACCATTTTATAGCCGCGGACCGGGCAACGTTTGATAATTTTACGGCGCCTCGATGAGATGGGGGGCGTTAATTGTTTATATTGTTACGGTGGCTTCGACCACTTCTCGCCGGTGAGACGGTGAGCCGCGCAGAATAAATTCCAATTTTACTTCATCACATCGTCCTCCGACGTATCGAAATACCCTTTGTTGATGGCCGCGTATTCTTCTAACGCGACCATCTCAGCTTCGGTTGGAGAACGAGATCCTGCGCGGGTTCCACTTTGTGTTGGTGCAATATTGGATTGTACAGCTTAATTCTCACATTTCGTTAGACAAGTGGTGATAATATGAGCTTGCAATTCTTCGAATCAAAAAGCTTGCACTTGAGCTTTACAGCAGTGCTTCCCAACCATTTTATAGCCGCGAACCGGACAACGTTTGATAATTTTACCGCGCCCGATGAGGGGGGAGGGGCGTTAATTGTTTTTATTGTTGCGGTGGCTTCGACCACTTCTCGCCGGTGAGACGGTGAGCCTCGCAGAACAAATTCCAACTTTCCTTTATCACGTTGTCAACCGACGAATCGAAGTACCCTTTGTGGATGATCGCTTATTCTTCGAACGCGTCCATCTCTGTTTCGGTTGGAGAACGAGATCCTGCGCGGGGATCCACTCTGTGTTGGTGCAATATTGGGTTATACAGCTTAATTCTCACATTTCGTTAGACAAGTGGTGATAATATGAGCTTGCAATTCTTCGAATCAAAAAGCTTTCTCTTGTGGTTGACAGCAGTGCTCCCCAACCATTTTATAGCCGCGAACCGGTCAACGTTTGATAATTTTACCGCGCCCGATGAGGGCGGAGGGGCGTTAATTGTTCATATTGTTGCGGTGGCTTCGACCACTTCTCGCCGGTGAGACGGTGAGCGTCGCAGAACAAATTCCAACTTTTCTTTATCACGTTGTCAACCGACGAATCGAAATACCCTTTGTGGATGATCGCTTATTCTTCGAACGCGTCCATCTCTGTTTCGGTTGGAGAACGAGATCCTGCGCGGGGATCCACTCTGTGTTGGTGCAATATTGGGTTATACAGCTTAATTCTCACATTTCGTTAGACAAGTGGTGATAATATGAGCTTGCAATTCTTCGAATCAAAAAGCTTTCACTTGAGCTTTACAGCAGTGCTACCCAACCATTTTATAGCCGCGAACCGGTCAACGTTTGATAATTTTACCGCGCCCGATGAGGGGGGAGGGGCGTTAATTGTTTTTATTGTTGCGGTGGCTTCGACCACTTCTCGCCGGTGAGACGGTGAGCCTCGCAGAACAAATTCCAACTTTCCTTTATCACGTTGTCAACCGACGAATCGAAGTACCCTTTGTGGATGATCGCTTATTCTTCGAACGCGTCCATCTCTGTTTCGGTTGGAGAACGAGATCCTGCGCGGGGATCCACTCTGTGTTGGTGCAATATTGGGTTATACAGCTTAATTCTCACATTTCGTTAGACAAGTGGTGATAATATGAGCTTGCAATTCTTCGAATCAAAAAGCTTTCACTTGAGCTTTACAGCAGTGCTACCCAACCAATTTATAGCCGCGGACCGGGCAAAGTTTGAGAATTTTACGGCGCCTCGATGAGGGGGGAGGGGCGTTAATTGTTCATATTGTTGCGGTGGCTTCGACCACTTCTCGCCGGTGAGACGGTGAGCCTCGCAGAACAAATTCCAACTTTTCTTTATCACGTTGTCAACCGACGAATCGAAATACCCTTTGTTGATGGCCGCGTATTCTTCGAACGTGACCATCTCAGCTTCGTTTGGAGAACGAGATCCTGCGCGTGGATCCACTCTGTGTTGGTGCAATATTGGGCTGCACAGGTTTATTCTCAGCTTTCGCTAGACCTGTGGTGATAATATGAGCTTGAATTCTTCGAATCAAAAAGCTTTCACTTGTGCTTTACAGCGGTGCTCCCCAACCATTTTACAGCTGCGGACCGGGCAACGTTCCATAATTTTACGGCGCCTCGATGAGATGGGGGGCGTTAATTGTTTATATTGTTGCGGTGGCTTCGACTACTTCTCGCCGGTGAGACGGTGAGCCTCGCAGAATAAATTCTAATTTTACTTCATCACGTCGTGCTCCGACGAATCGAAATACCGTTTGTGGACGGTCGCGTATTCTTCGAACGGGTCCATCTCTGCTACGGTTGCAGAACGAGATCCTGCGCGTGGTTCCACTCTGTGTTGGTGCAATATTGGGTTGTTCAGCTTAATTCGCACATTTCGTTAGACCAGTGGTGATAATATGAGCTTGCAATTCTTCGAATCAAGAAGATTTCACTTGTGCTTTACAGCAGTGCTCCCCAACCATTTTATAGCCGCGGACCGGGCAACGTTTCATAATTTCACGGCGCCTCGATGAGATGGGGGGCGTTAATTGTTTATATTGTTGCGGTGGCTTCGACCACTTCTCGCCAGTGAGACGGTGAGCCTCGCAGAACAAATTCCAACTTTTCTTTATCACGTTGTCAACCGACGAATCGAAATACCCTTTGTGGATGATCGCTTATTCTTCGAACGCGTCCATCTCTGCTTCGGTTGGAGAACGAGATCCTGCGCGGCGATCCACTCTGTGTTGGTGCAATATTGGGTTATACAGCTTAATTCTCACATTTCGTTAGACAAGTGGTGATAATATGAGCTTGCAATCCTTCGAATCAAAAAGCTTTCACTTGAGCTTTACAGCAGTGCTACCCAACCATTTTATAGCCGCGAACCGGTCAACGTTTGATAATTTTACCGCGCCCGATGAGGGGGGAGGGGCGTTAATTGTTTATATTGTTGCGGTGGCTTCGACCACTTCTCGCCGGTGAGACGGTGAGCCTCGCAGAACAAATTCCAACTTTTCTTTATCACGTTGTCAACCGACGAATCGAAATACCCTTTGTGGATGATCGCTTATTCTTCGAACGCGTCCATCTCTGCTTCGGTTGGAGAACGAGATCCTGCGCGGGGATCCACTCTGTGTTGGTGCAATATTGGGTTATACAGCTTAATTCTCACATTTCGTTAGACAAGTGGTGATAATATGAGCTTGCAATTCTTCGAATCAAAAAGCTTTCACTTGAGCTTTACAGCAGTGCTACCCAACCATTTTATAGCCGCGGACCGGGCAACGTTTGATAATTTTACGGCGCCTCGATGAGATGGGGGGCGTTAATTGTTTATATTGTTACGGTGGCTTCGACCACTTCTCGCCGGTGAGACGGTGAGCCGCGCAGAATAAATTCCAATTTTACTTCATCACATCGTCCTCCGACGTATCGAAATACCCTTTGTTGATGGCCGCGTATTCTTCTAACGCGACCATCTCAGCTTCGGTTGGAGAACGAGATCCTGCGCGGGTTCCACTTTGTGTTGGTGCAATATTGGGCTGCACAGCTTTATTCTCAGCTTTCGCTAGACCTGTGGCGATAATATGAGCTTGCAATTCTTCGAATCAAAAGGCTTTCACTTGTGCTTTACAGCAGTGCTCCCCAACCATTTTACAGCCGCGGACCGGGCAACGTTCCATAATTTTACGGCGCCTCGATGAGATGGGGGGCGTTAATTGTTTATATTGTTGCGGTGGCTTCGACCACTTCTCGCCGGTGAGACGGTGAGCCTCGCAAAATAAATTCTAATTTTACTTCATCACGTCGAGCTCCGACGAATCGAAATACCCTTTGTGGATGATCGCTTATTCTTCGAACGCGTCCATCTCTGCTTCGGTTGGAGAACGAGATCCTGCGCGGGGATCCACTCTGTGTTGGTGCAATATTGGGTTATACAGCTTAATTCTCACATTTCGTTTGACAAGTGGTGATAATATGAGCTTGCAATTCTTCGAATCAAAAAGCTTTCACTTGAGCTTTACAGCAGTGCTACCCAACCATTTTATAGCCGCGAACCGGTCAACGTTTGATAATTTTACCGCGCCCGATGAGGGGGGAGGGCGTTAATTGTTTATATTGTTGCGGTGGCTTCGACCACTTCTCGCCGGTGAGACGGTGAGCCGCGCAGAATAAATTCCAATTTTACTTCATCACGTCGTCCTCCGACGAATCGAAATACCCTTTGTTCATGGCCGCGTATTCTTCTAACGCGACCATCTCAGCTTCGGTTGGAGAACGAGATCCTGCGCGGGTTCCACTTTGTGTTGGTGCAATATTGGATTGTACAGCTTAATTCTCAGGTTTCGCTAGACCTGTGGTGAAAATGCGAGCTTGCAATTGTTCGAATTCAAATGCTTTCACTTGTGCTTAACAGCAGTGCTCCGCAACCATTTTATAGCCGCGGACCGGGCAAAGTTTGAGAATTTTACGGCGCCTCGATGAGGGGGGAGGGGCGTTAATTGTTCATATTGTTGCGGTGGCTTCGACCACTTCTCGCCGGTGAGACGGTGAGCCTCGCAGAACAAATTCCAACTTTTCTTTATCACGTTGTCAACCGACGAATCGAAATACCCTTTGTTGATGGCCGCGTATTCTTCGAACGTGACCATCTCAGCTTCGTTTGGAGAACGAGATCCTGCGCGTGGATCCACTCTGTGTTGGTGCAATATTGGGCTGCACAGGTTTATTCTCAGCTTTCGCTAGACCTGTGGTGATAATATGAGCTTGAATTCTTCGAATCAAAAAGCTTTCACTTGTGCTTTACAGCGGTGCTCCCCAACCATTTTACAGCTGCGGACCGGGCAACGTTCCATAATTTTACGGCGCCTCGATGAGATGGGGGGCGTTAATTGTTTATATTGTTGCGGTGGCTTCGACTACTTCTCGCCGGTGAGACGGTGAGCCTCGCAGAATAAATTCTAATTTTACTTCATCACGTCGTGCTCCGACGAATCGAAATACCGTTTGTGGACGGTCGCGTATTCTTCGAACGGGTCCATCTCTGCTACGGTTGCAGAACGAGATCCTGCGCGTGGTTCCACTCTGTGTTGGTGCAATATTGGGTTGTTCAGCTTAATTCGCACATTTCGTTAGACCAGTGGTGATAACATGAGCTTGCAATTCTTCGAATCAAGAAGATTTCACTTGTGCTTTACAGCAGTGCTCCCCAACCATTTTATAGCCGCGGACCGGGCAACGTTTCATAATTTCACGGCGCCTCGATGAGATGGGGGGCGTTAATTGTTTATATTGTTGCGGTGGCTTCGACCACTTCTCGCCAGTGAGACGGTGAGCCTCGCAGAACAAATTCCAACTTTTCTTTATCACGTTGTCAACCGACGAATCGAAATACCCTTTGTGGATGATCGCTTATTCTTCGAACGCGTCCATCTCTGCTTCGGTTGGAGAACGAGATCCTGCGCGGCGATCCACTCTGTGTTGGTGCAATATTGGGTTATACAGCTTAATTCTCACATTTCGTTAGACAAGTGGTGATAATATGAGCTTGCAATCCTTCGAATCAAAAAGCTTTCACTTGAGCTTTACAGCAGTGCTACCCAACCATTTTATAGCCGCGAACCGGTCAACGTTTGATAATTTTACCGCGCCCGATGAGGGGGGAGGGGCGTTAATTGTTTATATTGTTGCGGTGGCTTCGACCACTTCTCGCCGGTGAGACGGTGAGCCTCGCAGAACAAATTCCAACTTTTCTTTATCACGTTGTCAACCGACGAATCGAAATACCCTTTGTGGATGATCGCTTATTCTTCGAACGCGTCCATCTCTGCTTCGGTTGGAGAACGAGATCCTGCGCGGGGATCCACTCTGTGTTGGTGCAATATTGGGTTATACAGCTTAATTCTCACATTTCGTTAGACAAGTGGTGATAATATGAGCTTGCAATTCTTCGAATCAAAAAGCTTTCACTTGAGCTTTACAGCAGTGCTACCCAACCATTTTATAGCCGCGGACCGGGCAACGTTTGATAATTTTACGGCGCCTCGATGAGATGGGGGGCGTTAATTGTTTATATTGTTACGGTGGCTTCGACCACTTCTCGCCGGTGAGACGGTGAGCCGCGCAGAATAAATTCCAATTTTACTTCATCACATCGTCCTCCGACGTATCGAAATACCCTTTGTTGATGGCCGCGTATTCTTCTAACGCGACCATCTCAGCTTCGGTTGGAGAACGAGATCCTGCGCGGGTTCCACTTTGTGTTGGTGCAATATTGGATTGTACAGCTTAATTCTCACATTTCGTTAGACAAGTGGTGATAATATGAGCTTGCAATTCTTCGAATCAAAAAGCTTGCACTTGAGCTTTACAGCAGTGCTTCCCAACCATTTTATAGCCGCGAACCGGACAACGTTTGATAATTTTACCGCGCCCGATGAGGGGGGAGGGGCGTTAATTGTTTTTATTGTTGCGGTGGCTTCGACCACTTCTCGCCGGTGAGACGGTGAGCCTCGCAGAACAAATTCCAACTTTCCTTTATCACGTTGTCAACCGACGAATCGAAGTACCCTTTGTGGATGATCGCTTATTCTTCGAACGCGTCCATCTCTGTTTCGGTTGGAGAACGAGATCCTGCGCGGGGATCCACTCTGTGTTGGTGCAATATTGGGTTATACAGCTTAATTCTCACATTTCGTTAGACAAGTGGTGATAATATGAGCTTGCAATTCTTCGAATCAAAAAGCTTTCACTTGAGCTTTACAGCAGTGCTACCCAACCAATTTATAGCCGCGGACCGGGCAACGTTTGATAATTTTACGGCGCCTCGATGAAATGGGGGGCGTTAATTGTTTATATTGTTGCGGTGGCTTCGACCACTTCTCGCCGGTGAGACGGTGAGCCGCGCAGAATAAATTCCAATTTTACTTCATCACATCGTCCTCCGACGTATCGAAATACCCTTTGTTGATGGCCGCGTATTCTTCTAACGCGACCATCTCAGCTTCGGTTGGAGAACGAGATCCTGCGCGGGTTCCACTTTGTGTTGGTGCAATATTGGATTGTACAGCTTAATTCTCACATTTCGTTAGACAAGTGGTGATAATATGAGCTTGCAATTCTTCGAATCAAAAAGCTTGCACTTGAGCTTTACAGCAGTGCTTCCCAACCATTTTATAGCCGCGAACCGGACAACGTTTGATAATTTTACCGCGCCCGATGAGGGGGGAGGGGCGTTAATTGTTTTTATTGTTGCGGTGGCTTCGACCACTTCTCGCCGGTGAGACGGTGAGCCTCGCAGAACAAATTCCAACTTTCCTTTATCACGTTGTCAACCGACGAATCGAAGTACCCTTTGTGGATGATCGCTTATTCTTCGAACGCGTCCATCTCTGTTTCGGTTGGAGAACGAGATCCTGCGCGGGGATCCACTCTGTGTTGGTGCAATATTGGGTTATACAGCTTAATTCTCACATTTCGTTAGACAAGTGGTGATAATATGAGCTTGCAATTCTTCGAATCAAAAAGCTTTCTCTTGTGGTTGACAGCAGTGCTCCCCAACCATTTTATAGCCGCGAACCGGTCAACGTTTGATAATTTTACCGCGCCCGATGAGGGCGGAGGGGCGTTAATTGTTCATATTGTTGCGGTGGCTTCGACCACTTCTCGCCGGTGAGACGGTGAGCGTCGCAGAACAAATTCCAACTTTTCTTTATCACGTTGTCAACCGACGAATCGAAATACCCTTTGTGGATGATCGCTTATTCTTCGAACGCGTCCATCTCTGTTTCGGTTGGAGAACGAGATCCTGCGCGGGGATCCACTCTGTGTTGGTGCAATATTGGGTTATACAGCTTAATTCTCACATTTCGTTAGACAAGTGGTGATAATATGAGCTTGCAATTCTTCGAATCAAAAAGCTTTCACTTGAGCTTTACAGCAGTGCTACCCAACCATTTTATAGCCGCGAACCGGTCAACGTTTGATAATTTTACCGCGCCCGATGAGGGGGGAGGGGCGTTAATTGTTTTTATTGTTGCGGTGGCTTCGACCACTTCTCGCCGGTGAGACGGTGAGCCTCGCAGAACAAATTCCAACTTTCCTTTATCACGTTGTCAACCGACGAATCGAAGTACCCTTTGTGGATGATCGCTTATTCTTCGAACGCGTCCATCTCTGTTTCGGTTGGAGAACGAGATCCTGCGCGGGGATCCACTCTGTGTTGGTGCAATATTGGGTTATACAGCTTAATTCTCACATTTCGTTAGACAAGTGGTGATAATATGAGCTTGCAATTCTTCGAATCAAAAAGCTTTCACTTGAGCTTTACAGCAGTGCTACCCAACCAATTTATAGCCGCGGACCGGGCAACGTTTGATAATTTTACGGCGCCTCGATGAAATGGGGGGCGTTAATTGTTTATATTGTTGCGGTGGCTTCGACCACTTCTCGCCGGTGAGACGGTGAGCCGCGCAGAATAAATTCCAATTTTACTTCATCACATCGTCCTCCGACGTATCGAAATACCCTTTGTTGATGGCCGCGTATTCTTCTAACGCGACCATCTCAGCTTCGGTTGGAGAACGAGATCCTGCGCGGGTTCCACTTTGTGTTGGTGCAATATTGGATTGTACAGCTTAATTCTCACATTTCGTTAGACAAGTGGTGATAATATGAGCTTGCAATTCTTCGAATCAAAAAGCTTGCACTTGAGCTTTACAGCAGTGCTTCCCAACCATTTTATAGCCGCGAACCGGACAACGTTTGATAATTTTACCGCGCCCGATGAGGGGGGAGGGGCGTTAATTGTTTATATTGTTGCGGTGGCTTCGACCACTTCTCGCCGGTGAGACGGTGAGCCTCGCAGAACAAATTCCAACTTTTCTTTATCACGTTGTCAACCGACGAATCGAAATACCCTTTGTGGATGATCGCTTATTCTTCGAACGCGTCCATCTCTGCTTCGGTTGGAGAACGAGATCCTGCGCGGCGATCCACTCTGTGTTGGTGCAATATTGGGTTATACAGCTTAATTCTCACATTTCGTTAGACAAGTGGTGATAATATGAGCTTGCAATTCTTCGAATCAAAAAGCTTTCACTTGAGCTTTACAGCAGTGCTACCCAACCATTTTATAGCCGCGGACCGGGCAACGTTTGATAATTTTACGGCGCCTCGATGAAATGGGGGGCGTTAATTGTTTATATTGTTGCGGTGGCTTCGACCACTTCTCGCCGGTGAGACGGTGAGCCGCGCAGAATAAATTCCAATTTTACTTCATCACATCGTCCTCCGACGTATCGAAATACCCTTTGTTGATGGCCGCGTATTCTTCTAACGCGACCATCTCAGCTTCGGTTGGAGAACGAGATCCTGCGCGGGTTCCACTTTGTGTTGGTGCAATATTGGATTGTACAGCTTAATTCTCACATTTCGTTAGACAAGTGGTGATAATATGAGCTTGCAATTCTTCGAATCAAAAAGCTTGCACTTGAGCTTTACAGCAGTGCTTCCCAACCATTTTATAGCCGCGAACCGGACAACGTTTGATAATTTTACCGCGCCCGATGAGGGGGGAGGGGCGTTAATTGTTTATATTGTTGCGGTGGCTTCGACCACTTCTCGCCGGTGAGACGGTGAGCCTCGCAGAACAAATTCCAACTTTTCTTTATCACGTTGTCAACCGACGAATCGAAATACCCTTTGTGGATGATCGCTTATTCTTCGAACGCGTCCATCTCTGCTTCGGTTGGAGAACGAGATCCTGCGCGGCGATCCACTCTGTGTTGGTGCAATATTGGGTTATACAGCTTAATTCTCACATTTCGTTAGACAAGTGGTGATAATATGAGCTTGCAATTCTTCGAATCAAAAAGCTTTCACTTGAGCTTTACAGCAGTGCTACCCAACCATTTTATAGCCGCGGACCGGGCAACGTTTGATAATTTTACGGCGCCTCGATGAAATGGGGGGCGTTAATTGTTTATATTGTTGCGGTGGCTTCGACCACTTCTCGCCGGTGAGACGGTGAGCCGCGCAGAATAAATTCCAATTTTACTTCATCACGTCGTCCTCCGACGAATCGAAATACCCTTTGTTGATGGCCGCGTATTCTTCTAACGCGACCATCTCAGCTTCGGTTGGAGAACGAGATCCTGCGCGGGTTCCACTCTGTGTTGGTGCAATATTGGATAGTACAGCTTAATTCTCAGGTTTCGCTAGACCAGTGGAGATAATAAGAGCTTGCAATTCTTCGAATCAAAAAGCTTTCACTTGTGCTTGACAGCAGTGCTCCCCAACCATTTTATAGCCGCGAACCGGTCAACGTTTGATAATTTTACCGCGCCCGATGAGGGGGGAGGGGCGTTAATTGTTTATATTGTTGCGGTGGCTTCGACCACTTCTCGTCGGTGAGACGGTGAGCCTCGCAGAACAAATTCCAACTTTTCTTTATCACGTTGTCAACCGACGAATCGAAATACCCTTTGTGGATGATCGCTTATTCTTCGAACGCGTCCATCTCTGCTTCGGTTGGAGAACGAGATCCTGCGCGGGGATCCACTCTGTGTTGGTGCAATATTGGGTTATACAGCTTAATTCTCACATTTCGTTAGACAAGTGGTGATAATATGAGCTTGCAATTCTTCGAATCAAAAAGCTTTCACTTGAGCTTTACAGCAGTGCTACCCAACCATTTTATAGCCGCGGACCGGGCAACGTTTGATAATTTTACGGCGCCTCGATGAGATGGGGGGCGTTTATTGTTTATATTGTTACGGTGGCTCCGACCACTTCTCGCCGGTGAGACGGTGAGCCACGCAGAAAAATTCCAATTTTACTTCATCACGTCGTGCTCCGACGAATCGAAATACCCTTTGTGGATGGTCGCGTATTCTTCGAACGGGTCCATCTCTGCTACGGTTGCAGAACGAGATCGTGCGCGTGGTTCCACTCTGTGTTGGTGCAATATTGGGTTATACAGCTTAATTCTCACATTTCGTTAGACAAGTGGTGATAATATGAGCTTGCAATTCTTCGAATCAAAAAGCTTTCACTTGAGCTTTACAGCAGTGCTACCCAACCATTTTATTGCCGCGAACCGGTCAACGTTTGATAATTTTACCGCGCCCGATGAGGGCGGAGGGGCGTTAATTGTTCATATTGTTGCGGTGGCTTCGACCACTTCTCGCCGGTGAGACGGTGAGCGTCGCAGAACAAATTCCAACTTTTCTTTATCACGTTGTCAACCGACGAATCGAAATACCCTTTGTGGATGATCGCTTATTCTTCGAACGCGTCCATCTCTGTTTCGGTTGGAGAACGAGATCCTGCGCGGGGATCCACTCTGTGTTGGTGCAATATTGGGTTATACAGCTTAATTCTCACATTTCGTTAGACAAGTGGTGATAATATGAGCTTGCAATTCTTCGAATCAAAAAGCTTTCACTTGAGCTTTACAGCAGTGCTACCCAACCATTTTATAGCCGCGAACCGGTCAACGTTTGATAATTTTACCGCGCCCGATGAGGGCGGAGGGGCGTTAATTGTTTATATTGTTGCGGTGGCTTCGACCACTTCTCGCCGGTGAGACGGTGAGCCTCGCAGAACAAATTCCAACTTTCCTTTATCACGTTGTCAACCGACGAATCGAAGTACCCTTTGTGGATGATCGCTTATTCTTCGAACGCGTCCATCTCTGTTTCGGTTGGAGAACGAGATCCTGCGCGGCGATCCACTCTGTGTTGGTGCAATATTGGGTTATACAGCTTAATTCTCACATTTCGTTAGACAAGTGGTGATAATATGAGCTTGCAATTCTTCGAATCAAAAAGCTTTCACTTGAGCTTTACAGCAGTGCTACCCAACCATTTTATAGCCGCGGACCGGGCAACGTTTGATAATTTTACGGCGCCTCGATGAAATGGGGGGCGTTAATTGTTTATATTGTTGCGGTGGCTTCGACCACTTCTCGCCGGTGAGACGGTGAGCCGCGCAGAATAAATTCCAATTTTACTTCATCACATCGTCCTCCGACGTATCGAAATACCCTTTGTTGATGGCCGCGTATTCTTCTAACGCGACCATCTCAGCTTCGGTTGGAGAACGAGATCCTGCGCGGGTTCCACTTTGTGTTGGTGCAATATTGGATTGTACAGCTTAATTCTCACATTTCGTTAGACAAGTGGTGATAATATGAGCTTGCAATTCTTCGAATCAAAAAGCTTGCACTTGAGCTTTACAGCAGTGCTTCCCAACCATTTTATAGCCGCGAACCGGACAACGTTTGATAATTTTACCGCGCCCGATGAGGGGGGAGGGGCGTTAATTGTTTATATTGTTGCGGTGGCTTCGACCACTTCTCGCCGGTGAGACGGTGAGCCTCGCAGAACAAATTCCAACTTTTCTTTATCACGTTGTCAACCGACGAATCGAAATACCCTTTGTGGATGATCGCTTATTCTTCGAACGCGTCCATCTCTGCTTCGGTTGGAGAACGAGATCCTGCGCGGCGATCCACTCTGTGTTGGTGCAATATTGGGTTATACAGCTTAATTCTCACATTTCGTTAGACAAGTGGTGATAATATGAGCTTGCAATTCTTCGAATCAAAAAGCTTTCACTTGAGCTTTACAGCAGTGCTACCCAACCATTTTATAGCCGCGGACCGGGCAACGTTTGATAATTTTACGGCGCCTCGATGAAATGGGGGGCGTTAATTGTTTATATTGTTGCGGTGGCTTCGACCACTTCTCGCCGGTGAGACGGTGAGCCGCGCAGAATAAATTCCAATTTTACTTCATCACGTCGTCCTCCGACGAATCGAAATACCCTTTGTTGATGGCCGCGTATTCTTCTAACGCGACCATCTCAGCTTCGGTTGGAGAACGAGATCCTGCGCGGGTTCCACTCTGTGTTGGTGCAATATTGGATAGTACAGCTTAATTCTCAGGTTTCGCTAGACCAGTGGAGATAATAAGAGCTTGCAATTCTTCGAATCAAAAAGCTTTCACTTGTGCTTGACAGCAGTGCTCCCCAACCATTTTATAGCCGCGAACCGGTCAACGTTTGATAATTTTACCGCGCCCGATGAGGGGGGAGGGGCGTTAATTGTTTATATTGTTGCGGTGGCTTCGACCACTTCTCGTCGGTGAGACGGTGAGCCTCGCAGAACAAATTCCAACTTTTCTTTATCACGTTGTCAACCGACGAATCGAAATACCCTTTGTGGATGATCGCTTATTCTTCGAACGCGTCCATCTCTGCTTCGGTTGGAGAACGAGATCCTGCGCGGGGATCCACTCTGTGTTGGTGCAATATTGGGTTATACAGCTTAATTCTCACATTTCGTTAAACAAGTGGTGATAATATGAGCTTGCAATTCTTCGAATCAAAAAGCTTTCACTTGAGCTTTACAGCAGTGCTACCCAACCATTTTATAGCCGCGGACCGGGCAACGTTTGATAATTTTACGGCGCCTCGATGAGATGGGGGGCGTTTATTGTTTATATTGTTACGGTGGCTCCGACCACTTCTCGCCGGTGAGACGGTGAGCCACGCAGAAAAATTCCAATTTTACTTCATCACGTCGTGCTCCGACGAATCGAAATACCCTTTGTGGATGGTCGCGTATTCTTCGAACGGGTCCATCTCTGCTACGGTTGCAGAACGAGATCGTGCGCGTGGTTCCACTCTGTGTTGGTGCAATATTGGGTTATACAGCTTAATTCTCACATTTCGTTAGACAAGTGGTGATAATATGAGCTTGCAATTCTTCGAATCAAAAAGCTTTCACTTGAGCTTTACAGCAGTGCTACCCAACCATTTTATTGCCGCGAACCGGTCAACGTTTGATAATTTTACCGCGCCCGATGAGGGCGGAGGGGCGTTAATTGTTCATATTGTTGCGGTGGCTTCGACCACTTCTCGCCGGTGAGACGGTGAGCGTCGCAGAACAAATTCCAACTTTTCTTTATCACGTTGTCAACCGACGAATCGAAATACCCTTTGTGGATGATCGCTTATTCTTCGAACGCGTCCATCTCTGTTTCGGTTGGAGAACGAGATCCTGCGCGGGGATCCACTCTGTGTTGGTGCAATATTGGGTTATACAGCTTAATTCTCACATTTCGTTAGACAAGTGGTGATAATATGAGCTTGCAATTCTTCGAATCAAAAAGCTTTCACTTGAGCTTTACAGCAGTGCTACCCAACCATTTTATAGCCGCGAACCGGTCAACGTTTGATAATTTTACCGCGCCCGATGAGGGGGGAGGGGCGTTAATTGTTTTTATTGTTGCGGTGGCTTCGACCACTTCTCGCCGGTGAGACGGTGAGCCTCGCAGAACAAATTCCAACTTTCCTTTATCACGTTGTCAACCGACGAATCGAAGTACCCTTTGTGGATGATCGCTTATTCTTCGAACGCGTCCATCTCTGTTTCGGTTGGAGAACGAGATCCTGCGCGGGGATCCACTCTGTGTTGGTGCAATATTGGGTTATACAGCTTAATTCTCACATTTCGTTAGACAAGTGGTGATAATATGAGCTTGCAATTCTTCGAATCAAAAAGCTTTCACTTGAGCTTTACAGCAGTGCTACCCAACCAATTTATAGCCGCGGACCGGGCAACGTTTGATAATTTTACGGCGCCTCGATGAAATGGGGGGCGTTAATTGTTTATATTGTTGCGGTGGCTTCGACCACTTCTCGCCGGTGAGACGGTGAGCCGCGCAGAATAAATTCCAATTTTACTTCATCACATCGTCCTCCGACGTATCGAAATACCCTTTGTTGATGGCCGCGTATTCTTCTAACGCGACCATCTCAGCTTCGGTTGGAGAACGAGATCCTGCGCGGGTTCCACTTTGTGTTGGTGCAATATTGGATTGTACAGCTTAATTCTCACATTTCGTTAGACAAGTGGTGATAATATGAGCTTGCAATTCTTCGAATCAAAAAGCTTGCACTTGAGCTTTACAGCAGTGCTTCCCAACCATTTTATAGCCGCGAACCGGACAACGTTTGATAATTTTACCGCGCCCGATGAGGGGGGAGGGGCGTTAATTGTTTTTATTGTTGCGGTGGCTTCGACCACTTCTCGCCGGTGAGACGGTGAGCCTCGCAGAACAAATTCCAACTTTCCTTTATCACGTTGTCAACCGACGAATCGAAGTACCCTTTGTGGATGATCGCTTATTCTTCGAACGCGTCCATCTCTGTTTCGGTTGGAGAACGAGATCCTGCGCGGGGATCCACTCTGTGTTGGTGCAATATTGGGTTATACAGCTTAATTCTCACATTTCGTTAGACAAGTGGTGATAATATGAGCTTGCAATTCTTCGAATCAAAAAGCTTTCTCTTGTGGTTGACAGCAGTGCTCCCCAACCATTTTATAGCCGCGAACCGGTCAACGTTTGATAATTTTACCGCGCCCGATGAGGGCGGAGGGGCGTTAATTGTTCATATTGTTGCGGTGGCTTCGACCACTTCTCGCCGGTGAGACGGTGAGCGTCGCAGAACAAATTCCAACTTTTCTTTATCACGTTGTCAACCGACGAATCGAAATACCCTTTGTGGATGATCGCTTATTCTTCGAACGCGTCCATCTCTGTTTCGGTTGGAGAACGAGATCCTGCGCGGGGATCCACTCTGTGTTGGTGCAATATTGGGTTATACAGCTTAATTCTCACATTTCGTTAGACAAGTGGTGATAATATGAGCTTGCAATTCTTCGAATCAAAAAGCTTTCACTTGAGCTTTACAGCAGTGCTACCCAACCATTTTATAGCCGCGAACCGGTCAACGTTTGATAATTTTACCGCGCCCGATGAGGGGGGAGGGGCGTTAATTGTTTTTATTGTTGCGGTGGCTTCGACCACTTCTCGCCGGTGAGACGGTGAGCCTCGCAGAACAAATTCCAACTTTCCTTTATCACGTTGTCAACCGACGAATCGAAGTACCCTTTGTGGATGATCGCTTATTCTTCGAACGCGTCCATCTCTGTTTCGGTTGGAGAACGAGATCCTGCGCGGGGATCCACTCTGTGTTGGTGCAATATTGGGTTATACAGCTTAATTCTCACATTTCGTTAGACAAGTGGTGATAATATGAGCTTGCAATTCTTCGAATCAAAAAGCTTTCACTTGAGCTTTACAGCAGTGCTACCCAACCAATTTATAGCCGCGGACCGGGCAACGTTTGATAATTTTACGGCGCCTCGATGAAATGGGGGGCGTTAATTGTTTATATTGTTGCGGTGGCTTCGACCACTTCTCGCCGGTGAGACGGTGAGCCGCGCAGAATAAATTCCAATTTTACTTCATCACATCGTCCTCCGACGTATCGAAATACCCTTTGTTGATGGCCGCGTATTCTTCTAACGCGACCATCTCAGCTTCGGTTGGAGAACGAGATCCTGCGCGGGTTCCACTTTGTGTTGGTGCAATATTGGATTGTACAGCTTAATTCTCACATTTCGTTAGACAAGTGGTGATAATATGAGCTTGCAATTCTTCGAATCAAAAAGCTTGCACTTGAGCTTTACAGCAGTGCTTCCCAACCATTTTATAGCCGCGAACCGGACAACGTTTGATAATTTTACCGCGCCCGATGAGGGGGGAGGGGCGTTAATTGTTTATATTGTTGCGGTGGCTTCGACCACTTCTCGCCGGTGAGACGGTGAGCCTCGCAGAACAAATTCCAACTTTTCTTTATCACGTTGTCAACCGACGAATCGAAATACCCTTTGTGGATGATCGCTTATTCTTCGAACGCGTCCATCTCTGCTTCGGTTGGAGAACGAGATCCTGCGCGGCGATCCACTCTGTGTTGGTGCAATATTGGGTTATACAGCTTAATTCTCACATTTCGTTAGACAAGTGGTGATAATATGAGCTTGCAATTCTTCGAATCAAAAAGCTTTCACTTGAGCTTTACAGCAGTGCTACCCAACCATTTTATAGCCGCGGACCGGGCAACGTTTGATAATTTTACGGCGCCTCGATGAAATGGGGGGCGTTAATTGTTTATATTGTTGCGGTGGCTTCGACCACTTCTCGCCGGTGAGACGGTGAGCCGCGCAGAATAAATTCCAATTTTACTTCATCACATCGTCCTCCGACGTATCGAAATACCCTTTGTTGATGGCCGCGTATTCTTCTAACGCGACCATCTCAGCTTCGGTTGGAGAACGAGATCCTGCGCGGGTTCCACTTTGTGTTGGTGCAATATTGGATTGTACAGCTTAATTCTCACATTTCGTTAGACAAGTGGTGATAATATGAGCTTGCAATTCTTCGAATCAAAAAGCTTGCACTTGAGCTTTACAGCAGTGCTTCCCAACCATTTTATAGCCGCGAACCGGACAACGTTTGATAATTTTACCGCGCCCGATGAGGGGGGAGGGGCGTTAATTGTTTATATTGTTGCGGTGGCTTCGACCACTTCTCGCCGGTGAGACGGTGAGCCTCGCAGAACAAATTCCAACTTTTCTTTATCACGTTGTCAACCGACGAATCGAAATACCCTTTGTGGATGATCGCTTATTCTTCGAACGCGTCCATCTCTGCTTCGGTTGGAGAACGAGATCCTGCGCGGCGATCCACTCTGTGTTGGTGCAATATTGGGTTATACAGCTTAATTCTCACATTTCGTTAGACAAGTGGTGATAATATGAGCTTGCAATTCTTCGAATCAAAAAGCTTTCACTTGAGCTTTACAGCAGTGCTACCCAACCATTTTATAGCCGCGGACCGGGCAACGTTTGATAATTTTACGGCGCCTCGATGAAATGGGGGGCGTTAATTGTTTATATTGTTGCGGTGGCTTCGACCACTTCTCGCCGGTGAGACGGTGAGCCGCGCAGAATAAATTCCAATTTTACTTCATCACGTCGTCCTCCGACGAATCGAAATACCCTTTGTTGATGGCCGCGTATTCTTCTAACGCGACCATCTCAGCTTCGGTTGGAGAACGAGATCCTGCGCGGGTTCCACTCTGTGTTGGTGCAATATTGGATAGTACAGCTTAATTCTCAGGTTTCGCTAGACCAGTGGAGATAATAAGAGCTTGCAATTCTTCGAATCAAAAAGCTTTCACTTGTGCTTGACAGCAGTGCTCCCCAACCATTTTATAGCCGCGAACCGGTCAACGTTTGATAATTTTACCGCGCCCGATGAGGGGGGAGGGGCGTTAATTGTTTATATTGTTGCGGTGGCTTCGACCACTTCTCGTCGGTGAGACGGTGAGCCTCGCAGAACAAATTCCAACTTTTCTTTATCACGTTGTCAACCGACGAATCGAAATACCCTTTGTGGATGATCGCTTATTCTTCGAACGCGTCCATCTCTGCTTCGGTTGGAGAACGAGATCCTGCGCGGGGATCCACTCTGTGTTGGTGCAATATTGGGTTATACAGCTTAATTCTCACATTTCGTTAGACAAGTGGTGATAATATGAGCTTGCAATTCTTCGAATCAAAAAGCTTTCACTTGAGCTTTACAGCAGTGCTACCCAACCATTTTATAGCCGCGGACCGGGCAACGTTTGATAATTTTACGGCGCCTCGATGAGATGGGGGGCGTTTATTGTTTATATTGTTACGGTGGCTCCGACCACTTCTCGCCGGTGAGACGGTGAGCCACGCAGAAAAATTCCAATTTTACTTCATCACGTCGTGCTCCGACGAATCGAAATACCCTTTGTGGATGGTCGCGTATTCTTCGAACGGGTCCATCTCTGCTACGGTTGCAGAACGAGATCGTGCGCGTGGTTCCACTCTGTGTTGGTGCAATATTGGGTTATACAGCTTAATTCTCACATTTCGTTAGACAAGTGGTGATAATATGAGCTTGCAATTCTTCGAATCAAAAAGCTTTCACTTGAGCTTTACAGCAGTGCTACCCAACCATTTTATAACCGCGGACCGGGCAACGTTTGATAATTTTACGGCGCCTCGATGAAATGGGGGGCGTTAATTGTTTATATTGTTGCGGTGGCTTCGACCACTTCTCGCCGGTGAGACGGTGAGCCGCGCAGAATAAATTCCAATTTTACTTCATCACATCGTCCTCCGACGTATCGAAATACCCTTTGTTGATGGCCGCGTATTCTTCTAACGCGACCATCTCAGCTTCGGTTGGAGAACGAGATCCTGCGCGGGTTCCACTTTGTGTTGGTGCAATATTGGATTGTACAGCTTAATTCTCACATTTCGTTAGACAAGTGGTGATAATATGAGCTTGCAATTCTTCGAATCAAAAAGCTTGCACTTGAGCTTTACAGCAGTGCTTCCCAACCATTTTATAGCCGCGAACCGGACAACGTTTGATAATTTTACCGCGCCCGATGAGGGGGGAGGGGCGTTAATTGTTTATATTGTTGCGGTGGCTTCGACCACTTCTCGCCGGTGAGACGGTGAGCCTCGCAGAACAAATTCCAACTTTTCTTTATCACGTTGTCAACCGACGAATCGAAATACCCTTTGTGGATGATCGCTTATTCTTCGAACGCGTCCATCTCTGCTTCGGTTGGAGAACGAGATCCTGCGCGGCGATCCACTCTGTGTTGGTGCAATATTGGGTTATACAGCTTAATTCTCACATTTCGTTAGACAAGTGGTGATAATATGAGCTTGCAATTCTTCGAATCAAAAAGCATTCACTTGAGCTTTACAGCAGTGCTACCCAACCATTTTATAGCCGCGGACCGGGCAACGTTTGATAATTTTACGGCGCCTCGATGAAATGGGGGGCGTTAATTGTTTATATTGTTGCGGTGGCTTCGACCACTTCTCGCCGGTGAGACGGTGAGCCGCGCAGAATAAATTCCAATTTTACTTCATCACGTCGTCCTCCGACGAATCGAAATACCCTTTGTTGATGGCCGCGTATTCTTCTAACGCGACCATCTCAGCTTCGGTTGGAGAACGAGATCCTGCGCGGGTTCCACTCTGTATTGGTGCAATATTGGATAGTACAGCTTAATTCTCAGGTTTCGCTAGACCAGTGGAGATAATAAGAGCTTGCAATTCTTCGAATCAAAAAGCTTTCACTTGTGCTTGACAGCAGTGCTCCCCAACCATTTTATAGCCGCGAACCGGTCAACGTTTG
Organism: Lasioglossum baleicum; assembly: GCF_051020765.1. Taxonomy (NCBI): domain Eukaryota; kingdom Metazoa; phylum Arthropoda; class Insecta; order Hymenoptera; family Halictidae; genus Lasioglossum; species Lasioglossum baleicum. The sequence goes on along the minus strand of NW_027469107.1, from coordinate 937,505 downwards.
ATAATTTTACCGCGCCCGATGAGGGGGGAGGGGCGTTAATTGTTTATATTGTTGCGGTGGCTTCGACCACTTCTCGCCGGTGAGACGGTGAGCCTCGCAGAACAAATTCCAACTTTTCTTTATCACGTTGTCAACCGACGAATCGAAATACCCTTTGTGGATGATCGCTTATTCTTCGAACGCGTCCATCTCTGCTTCGGTTGGAGAACGAGATCCTGCGCGGGGATCCACTCTGTGTTGGTGCAATATTGGGTTATACAGCTTAATTCTCACATTTCGTTAGACAAGTGGTGATAATATGAGCTTGCAATTCTTCGAATCAAAAAGCTTTCACTTGAGCTTTACAGCAGTGCTACCCAACCATTTTATAGCCGCGGACCGGGCAACGTTTGATAATTTTACGGCGCCTCGATGAGATGGGGGGCGTTAATTGTTTATATTGTTACGGTGGCTCCGACCACTTCTCGCCGGTGAGACGGTGAGCCACGCAGAAAAATTCCAATTTTACTTCATCACGTCGTGCTCCGACGAATCGAAATACCCTTTGTGGATGGTCGCGTATTCTTCGAACGGGTCCATCTCTGCTACGGTTGCAGAACGAGATCGTGCGCGTGGTTCCAATCTGTGTTGGTGCAATATTGGGTTGTTCAGCTTAATTCGCTCATTTCGTTAGACTAGTGGTGATAACATGAGCTTGCAATTCTTCGAATCAAAAAGATTTCACTTGTGCTTTACAGCAGTGCTCCCCAACCATTTTATAGCCGCGGACCGGGCAACGTTTCATAATTTCACGGCGCCTCGATGAGATGGGGGGCGTTAATTGTTTATATTGTTGCGGTGGCTTCGACCACTTCTCGCCGGTGAGACGGTGAGCCTCGCAGAACAAATTCCAACTTTTCTTTATCACGTTGTCAACCGACGAATCGAAATACCCTTTGTTGATGGCCGCGTATTCTTCTAACGCGACCATCTCAGCTTCGGTTGGAGAACGAGATCCTGCGCGGGTTCCACTCTGTGTTGGTGCAATATTGGATAGTACAGCTTAATTCTCAGGTTTCGCTAGACCAGTGGAGATAATATGAGCTTGCAATTCTTCGAATCAAAAAGCTTTCACTTGTGCTTGACAGCAGTGCTCCCCAACCATTTTATAGCCGCGAACCGGTCAACGTTTGATAATTTTACCGCGCCCGTTGAGGGGGAGGGGCGTTAATTGTTTATATTGTTGCGGTGGCTTCGTCCACTTCTCGCCGGTGAGACGGTGAGCCTCGCAGAACAAATTCCAACTTTTCTTTATCACGTTGTCAACCGACGAATCGAAATACCCTTTGTGGATGATCGCTAATTCTTCGAACGCGTCCATCTCTGTTTCGGTTGGAGAACGAGATCCTGCGCGGGGATCCACTCTGTGTTGGTGGAATATTGGGTTATACAGCTTAATTCTCACATTTCGTTAGACAAGTGGTGATAATATGAGCTTGCAATTCTTCGAATCAAAAAGCTTTCACTTGAGCTTTACAGCAGTGCTACCCAACCATTTTATAGCCGCGGACCGGGCAACGTTTGATAATTTTACGGCGCCTCGATGAAATGGGGGGCGTTAATTGTTTATATTGTTGCGGTGGCTTCGACCACTTCTCGCCGGTGAGACGGTGAGCCGCGCAGAATAAATTCCAATTTTACTTCATCACGTCGTCCTCCGACGAATCGAAATACCCTTTGTTGATGGCCGCGTATTCTTCTAACGCGACCATCTCAGCTTCGGTTGGAGAACGAGATCCTGCGCGGGTTCCACTTTGTGTTGGTACAATATTGGATTGTACAGCTTAATTCTCAGGTTTCGCTAGACCTGTGGTGAAAATGCGAGCTTGCAATTGTTCGAATTCAAATGCTTTCACTTGTGCTTAACAGCAGTGCTCCGCAACCATTTTATAGCCGCGGACCGGGCAAAGTTTGAGAATTTTACGGCGCCTCGATGAGGGGGGAGGGGCGTTAATTGTTCATATTGTTGCGGTGGCTTCGACCACTTCTCGCCGGTGAGACGGTGAGCCTCGCAGAACAAATTCCAACTTTTCTTTATCACGTTGTCAACCGACGAATCGAAATACCCTTTGTTGATGGCCGCGTATTCTTCGAACGTGACCATCTCAGCTTCGTTTGGAGAACGAGATCCTGCGCGTGGATCCACTCTGTGTTGGTGCAATATTGGGCTGCACAGGTTTATTCTCAGCTTTCGCTAGACCTGTGGTGATAATATGAGCTTGAATTCTTCGAATCAAAAAGCTTTCACTTGTGCTTTACAGCGGTGCTCCCCAACCATTTTACAGCTGCGGACCGGGCAACGTTCCATAATTTTACCGCGCCCGATGAGGGCGGAGGGGCGTTAATTGTTTATATTGTTGCGGTGGCTTCGACCACTTCTCGCCGGTGAGACGGTGAGCCTCGCAGAACAAATTCCAACTTTTCTTTATCACGTTGTCAACCGACGAATCGAAATACCCTTTGTGGATGATCGCTTATTCTTCGAACGCGTCCATCTCTGTTTCGGTTGGAGAACGAGATCCTGCGCGGGGATCCACTCTGTGTTGGTGCAATATTGGGTTGTACAGCTTAATTCTCACATTTCGTTAGACATGTGGTGATAATATGAGCTTGCAATTCTTCGAATCAAAAAGCTTTCACTTGAGCTTTACAGCAGTGCTACCCAACCATTTTATAGCCGCGGACCGGGCAACGTTTGATAATTTTCCGGCGCCTCGATGAAATGGGGGGCGTTAATTGTTTATACTGTTGCGGTGGCTTCGACCACTTCTCGCCGGTGAGACGGTGAGCCGCGCAGAATAAATTCCAATTTTACTTCATCACGTCGTCCTCCGACGAATCGAAATACCCTTTGTTGATGGCCGCGTATTCTTCTAACGCGACCATCTGAGCTTCGGTTGGAGAACGAGATCCTGCGCGGGTTCCACTCTGTGTTGGTGCAATATTGGGTAGTACAGCTTAATTCTCAGGTTTCGCTAGACCAGTGGAGATAATATGAGCTTGCAATTCTTCGAATCAAAAAGCTTTCACTTGTGCTTGACAGCAGTGCTACCCAACCATTTTATAGCCGCGAACCGGTCAACGTTTGATAATTTTACCGCGCCCGATGAGGGGGGAGGGGCGTTAATTGTTTATATTGTTGCGGTGGCTTCGACCACTTCTCGCCGGTGAGACGGTGAGCCTCGCAGAATAAATTCCAATTTTACTTCATCACGTCGTCCTCCGACGAATCGAAATACCCTTTGTTGATGGCCGCGTATTCTTCTAACGCGACCATCTCAGCTTCGGTTGGAGAACGAGATCCTGCGCGGGTTCCACTCTGTGTTGGTGCAATATTGGATAGTACAGCTTAATTCTCAGGTTTCGCTAGACCAGTGGAGATAATATGAGCTTGCAATTCTTCGAATCAAAAAGCTTTCACTTGTGCTTGACAGCAGTGCTCCCCAACCATTTTATAGCCGCGAACCGGTCAACGTTTGATAATTTTACCGCGCCCGATGAGGGGGGAGGGGCGTTAATTGTTTATATTGTTGCGGTGGCTTCGACCACTTCTCGCCGGTGAGACGGTGAGCCTCGCAGAACAAATTCCAACTTTTCTTTATCACGTTGTCAACCGACGAATCGAAATACCCTTTGTGGATGATCGCTTATTCTTCGAACGCGTCCATCTCTGTTTCGGTTGGAAAACGAGATCCTGCGCGGGGATCCACTCTGTGTTGGTGCAATATTGGGTTATACAGCTTAATTCTCACATTTCGTTAGACAAGTGGTGATAATATGAGCTTGCAATTCTTCGAATCAAAAAGCTTTCACTTGAGCTTTACAGCAGTGCTACCCAACCATTTTATAGCCGCGGACCGGGCAACGTTTGATAATTTTACGGCGCCCCGATGAAATGGGGGGCGTTAATTGTTTATATTGTTGCGGTGGCTTCGACCACTTCTCGCCGGTGAGACGGTGAGCCTCGCAGAATAAATTCTAATTTGACTTCATCAAGTCGTGCTCCGACGAATCGAAAAACCCTTTGTGGATGGTCGCGTATTCTTCGAACGGGTCCATCTCTGCTACGGTTGCAGAACGAGATCCTGCGCGAGGTTCCACTCTGTGTTGGTGCAATATTGGGTTGTTCAGCTTAATTCGCACATTTCGTTAGACCAGTGGTGATAATATGAGCTTGCAATTCTTCGAATCAAAAAGATTTCACTTGTGCTTTACAGCAGAGCTCCCCAACCATTTTATAGCCGCGGACCGGGCAACGTTCCATAATTTTACGGCGCCTCGATGAGGGGGGAGGGGCGTTAATTGTTTATATTGTTGCGGTGGCTTCGACCACTTCTCGCCGGTGAGATGGTGAGCCTCGCAAAATAAATTCCTATTATACTTCATCACGTCGTCCTCCGACGAATCGAAATACCGTTTGTTGATGGCCGCGTATTCTTCGAACGCGACCATCTCAGCTTCGGTTGGAGAACGAAATCGTGCGCGGGTTCCACTCTGTGTTGGTGCAATATTGGATTGTACAGCTTAATTCTCTGGTTTCGCTAGACCAGTGCTGATATTATGAGCTTGCAATTCTTCGAATCAAAAAGCTTTTACTTGTGCTTTACAGCAGTGCTCCCCAACCATTTTATAGCCGCGGACCGGGCAACGTTTGATAATTTTACGGCGGCTCGATGAAATGAGGGGCGTTAATTGTTTATATTGTTGCGGTGGCTTCGACCACTTCTCGCTGGTGAGACGGTGAGCCGCGCAGAACAAATTCCAATTTTACTTCATCACGTCGTCCTCCGACGAATCGAAATACCCTTTGTTGATGGCCGCGTATTCTTCTAACGCGACCATCTCAGCTTCGGTTGGAGAACGAAATCGTGCGCGGATTCCACTCTGTGTTGGTGCAATATTGGATTGTACAGCTTAATTCTCAGGTTTCGCTAGACCTGTGGTAGAATGCGAGCTTGCAATTCTTCGAATCCAAATGCTTTCACTTGTGCTTAACAGCAGTGCTCCCCAACCATTTTATAGCCGCGGACCGGGCAAGGTTTGAGAATTTTACGGCGCCTCGATGAGGGGGGAGGGGCGTTAATTGTTTATATTGTTGCGGTGACTTCGACCACTTCTCGCCGGTGAGACGGTGAGCCGCGCAAAATAAATTCCTATTATAATACATCACGTCGTCCTCCGACGAATCGAAATACCCTTTGTTGATGGCCGCGTATTCTTCGAACGCGACCATCTCAGCTTCGGTTGGAGAACGAAATCGTGCGCGGGTTCCACTCTGTGTTGGTGCAATATTGGATTGTACAGCTTAATTCTCTGGTTTCGCTAGACCAGTGCTGATATTATGAGCTTGCAATTCTTCGAATCAAAAAGCTTTTACTTGTGCTTTACAGCAGTGCTCCCCAACCATTTTATAGCCGCGGACCGGGCAACGTTTGATAATTTTACGGCGGCTCGATGAAATGAGGGGCGTTAATTGTTTATATTGTTGCGGTGGCTTCGACCACTTCTCGCTGGTGAGACGGTGAGCCGCGCAGAACAAATTCCAATTTTACTTCATCACGTCGTCCTCCGACGAATCGAAATACCCTTTGTTGATGGCCGCGTATTCTTCTAACGCGACCATCTCAGCTTCGGTTGGAGAACGAAATCGTGCGCGGGTTCCACTCTGTGTTGGTGCAATATTGGATTGTACAGCTTAATTCTCAGGTTTCGCTAGACCTGTGGTAGAATGCGAGCTTGCAATTCTTCGAATCCAAAAGCTTTCACTTGTGCTTAACAGCAGTGCTCCCCAACCATTTTATAGCCGCGGACAGGGCAAAGTTTGATAATTTTACGGCGCCTCGATGAGGGGGGGGCGGCAATTGTTTCTATTGTTACGGTGGCTTCGACCACTTCTCGGCGGTGAGACGGTGAGCCTCGCAGAATAAATTCCAATTTTACTTCATCACGTCGTGCTCCGACGAATCGAAATACCCTTTGTGGATGGCCGCGTATTCTTCGAACGCGACTATCTCAGCTTCGGTTGGCGAACGAGATCCTGCGCGTCGACCCACTCTGTGTTGGTGTAATATTGGGCTGCACAGCTTTATTCTCAGGTTTCGCTAGACCTGTGGTGAAAATTCGAGCATGCAATTCTTCGAATCCAAAAGCTTTCACTTGTGCTTAACAGCAGTGCTCCCCAACCATTTTATAGCCGCGGACCGGGCAACGTTTCATAATTTCACGGCGCCTCGATGAGATGGGGGGCGTTAATTGTTTATATTGTTGCGGTGGCTTCGACCACTTCTCGCCGGTGAGCCGCGCAGAATAAATTCCTATTATAATTCATCACGTCGTCCTCCGACGAATCGAAATACCCTTTGTTGATGGCCCCGTATTCTTCGAACACGACCATCTCAGCTTCGGTTGGCGAACGAGATCCTGCGCGTGGATCCACTCTGCGTTGGTGCAATATTGGGCTGCACAGGTTTATTCTCAGCTTTCGCTAGACCTGTGGTGATAATATGAGCTTGCAATTCTTCGAATCAAAAAGCTTCCACTTGTGCTTTACAGCAGTGCTCCCCAACCATTTTACAGCCGCGGACCGGGCAACGTTCCATAATTTTACGGCGCCTCGATGAGATGGGGGGCGTTAATTGTTTATATTGTTGCGGTGGCTTCGACCACTTCTCGCCGGTGAGACGGTGAGCCTCGCAAAATAAATTCCTATTATACTTCATCACGTCGTCCTCCGACGAATCGAAATACCGTTTATTGATGGCCGCGTATTCTTCGAACGCGACCATCTCAGCTTCGGTTGGAGAACGAAATCGTGCGCGGGTTCCACTCTGTGTTGGTGCAATATTGGATTGTACAGCTTAATTCTCTGGTTTCGCTAGACCAGTGCTGATAATATGAGCTTGCAATTCTTCGAATAAAAATCTTTCACTTGTGCTTTACAGCAGTGCTCCCCAACCATTTTATAGCCGCGGACCGGGCAACGTTCCATAATTTTACGGCGCCTCGATGAGATGGGGGGCGTTAATTGTTTATATTGTTGCGGTGGCTTCGACCACTTCTCGCCGGTGAGACGGTGAGCCGCTTAGAATAAATTCCTATTATAATACATCACGTCGTCCTCCAACGAATCGAAATACCCTTTGTTGATGGCCGCGTATTCTTCGAACGCGACCATCTCAGCTTCGTTTGGAGAACGAGATCCTGTGCGTGGATCCACTCTGTGTTGGTGCAATATTGGGCTGCACAGCTTTATTCTCAGGTTTCGCTAGACCAGTGGAGAAAACGCGAGCTTGCAATTCTTCGAATCCAAAAGCTTTCACTTGTGCTTAACAGCAGTGCTCCCCAACCATTTTATAGCCGCGGACAGGGCAAAGTTTGATAATTTTACGGCGCCTCGATGAGGGGGGGGCGGCAATTGTTTCTATTGTTACGATGGCTTCGACCACTTCTCGCCGGTGAGACGGTGAGCCTCGCAGAATAAATTCCAATTTTACTTCATCACGTCGTGCTCCGAAGAATCGAAATACCCTTTGTGGATGGTCGCGTATTCTTCGAACGGGTCCATCTCTGCTACGGTTGCAGAACGAGATCGTGCGCGTGGTTCCACTCTGTGTTGGTGCAATATTGGGTTGTTCAGCTTAATTCGCACATTTCGTTAGACCAGTGGTGATAATATGAGCTTGCAATTCTTCGAATCAAGAAGATTTCACTTGTGCTTTACAGCAGTGCTCCCCAACCATTTTATAGCCGCGGACCGGGCAACGTTTCATAATTTCACGGCGCCTCGATGAGATGGGGGGCGTTAATTGTTTATATTGTTGCGGTGGCTTCGACCACTTCTCGCCGGTGACACGGTGAGCCGCGCAGAATAAATGCCTATTATAATTCATCACGTCGTCCTCCGACGAATCGAAATACCCTTTGTTGATGGCCGCGTATTCTTCGAACGCGACCATCTCAGCTTCGGTTGGCGAACGAGATCCTGTGCGTCGATCCACTCTGTGTTGGTGCAATATTGGGATGCACAGCTTTATTCTCAGGTTTCGCTAGACCTGTGGTGAAAATTCGAGCATGCAATTCTTCGAATACAAAAGCTTTCACTTGTGCTTAACAGCAGTGCCCCCCAACCATTTTATAGCCGCGGACAGGGCAAAGTTTGATAATTTTACGGCGCCTCGATGAGGGGGGGGCGGCAATTGTTTCTATTGTTACGGTGGCTTCGACCACTTCTCGCCGGTGAGACGGTGAGCCTCGCAGAATAAATTCCAATTTTACTTCATCACGTCGTGCTCCGACGAATCGAAATACCCATTGTGGATGGTCGCGTATTCTTCGAACGGGTCCATCTCTGCTACGGTTGCAGAACGAGATCGTGCGCGTGGTTCCACTCTGTGTTGGTGCAATATTGGGTTGTTCAGCTTAATTCGCTCATTTCGTTAGACCAGTGGTGATAATATGAGCTTGCAATTCTTCGAATCAAAAAGATTTCACTTTTGCTTTACAGCAGTGCTCCCCAACCATTTTATAGCCGCGGACCGGGCAACGTTTCATAATTTCACGGCGCCTCGATGAGATGGGGGGCGTTAATTGTTTATATTGTTGCGGTGGCTTCGACCACTTCTCGCCGGTGAGACGGTGAGCCGCGCAGAATAAATTCCTATTATAATTCATCACGTCGTCCTCCGACGAATCGAAATACCCTTTGTGGATGGTCGCGTATTCTTCGAACGGGACCATCTCTGCTACGGTTGCAGAACGAGATCGTGCGCGTGGTTCCACTCTGTGTTGGTGCAATATTGGGTTGTTCAGCTTAATTCGCACATTTCGTTAGACCAGTGGTGATAATGAGCTTGCAATTCTTCGAATCAAGAAGATTTCACTTGTGCTTTACAGCAGTGCTCCCCAACCATTTTATAGCCGCGGACCGGGCAACGTTTCATAATTTCACGGCGCCTCGATGAGATGGGGGGCGTTAATTGTTTATATTGTTGCGGTGGCTTCGACCACTTCTCGCCGGTGAGACGGTGAGCCGCGCAGAATAAATTCCTATTATAATTCATCACGTCGTCCTCCGACGAATCGAAATACCCTTTGTTGATGGCCGCGTATTCTTCGATCGCGACCATCTCAGCTTCGTTTGGCGAACGAGATCCTGCGCGTCGATCCACTCTGTGTTGGTGCAATATTGGGCTGCACAGCTTTATTCTCAGGTTTCGCTAGACCTGTGGTGAAAATTCGAGCATGCAATTCTTCGAATCCAAAAGCTTTCACTTGTGCTTAACAGCAGTGCTCCCCAACCATTTTATAGCCGCGGACAGGGCAAAGTTTGATAATTTTACGGCGCCTCGATGAGGGGGGTGCGGCAATTGTTTCTATTGTTACGGTGGCTTCGACCACTTCTCGCCGGTGAGACGGTGAGCCTCGCAGAATAAATTCCAATTTTACTTCATCACGTCGTGCTCCGACGAATCGAAATACCCTTTGTGGATGGTCGCGTATTCTTCGAATGGGTCCATCTCAGCTTCGGTTGGAGAACGAAATCGTGCGCGGTTTCCACTCTGTGTTGGTGCAATATTGGATTGTACAGCTTAATTCTCTGGTTTCGCTAGACCAGTGCTGATATTATGAGCTTGCAATTCTTCGAATCAAAAAGCTTTTACTTGTGCTTTACAGCAGTGCTCCCCAACCATTTTATAGCCGCGGACAGGGCAACGTTTGATAATTTTACGGCGGCTCGATGAAATGGGGGGCGTTAATTGTTTATATTGTTGCGGTGGCTTCGACCACTTCTCGCTGGTGAGACGGTGAGCCGCGCAGAATAAATTCCAATTTTACTTTATCACGTCGTCCTCCGACGAATCGAAATACCCTTTGTTGATGGCCGCGTATACTTCGAACGTGACCATCTCAGCTTCGGTTGGAGAACGAGATCCTGCGCGGGTTCCACTCTGTGTTGGTGCAATATTGGGCTGCACAGCTTTATTCTCAGCTTTCGCTAGACCAGTGCTGATAATATGAGCTTGCAATTCTTCGAATCAAAAAGCTTTCACTTGTGCTTTACAGCAGTGCGCCCCAACCATTTTATAGCCGCGGACCGGGCAACGTTCCATAATTTTACGGCGCCTCGATGAGATGGGGGGCGTTAATTGTTTATATTGTTGCGGTGGCTTCGACCACTTCTCGCCGGTGAGACGGTGAGCCTCGCAGAATAAATTCTAATTTGACTTCATCACGTCGTGCTCCGACGAATCGAAATACCCTTTGTGGATGGTCGCGTATTCTTCGAACGGGTCCATCTCTGCTACGGTTGCAAAACGAGATCCTGCGCGTGGTTCCACTCTGTGTTGGTGCAATATTGGGTTGTTCAACTTAATTCGCACATTTCGTTAGACCAGTGGTGATAATATGAGCTTGCAATTCTTCGAATCAAAAAGATTTCACTTGTGCTTTACAGCAGAGCTCCCCAACCATTTTATAGCCGCGGACCGGGCAACGTTTCATAATTTCACGGCGCCTCGATGAGATGGGGGGCGTTAATTGTTTATATTGTTGCGGTGGCTCCGACCACTTCTCGCCGGTGAGACGGTGAGCCGCGCAGAATAAATTCCTATTATAATTCATCACGTTATCCACCGACGAATCGAAGTACCCTTTGTTGATGGCCGCGTATACTTCGAACGTGACCATCTCAGCTTCGTTTGGAGAACGAGATCCTGCGCGTGGATCCACTCTGTGTTGGTGCAATATTGGGTTATACAGCTTAATTCTCACATTTCGTTAGACATGTGGTGATAATATGAGCTTGCAATTCTTCGAATCAAAAAGCTTTCACTTGAGCTTTACAGCAGTGCTACCCAACCATTTTATAGCCGCGGACCGGGCAACGTTTGATAATTTTCCGGCGCCTCGATGAAATGGGGGGCGTTAATTGTTTATACTGTTGCGGTGGCTTCGACCACTTCTCGCCGGTGAGACGGTGAGCCGCGCAGAATAAATTCCAATTTTACTTCATCACGTCGTCCTCCGACGAATCGAAATACCCTTTGTTGATGGCCGCGTATTCTTCTAACGCGACCATCTCAGCTTCGGTTGGAGAACGAGATCCTGCGCGGGTTCCACTCTGTGTTGGTGCAATATTGGGTAGTACAGCTTAATTCTCAGGTTTCGCTAGACCAGTGGAGATAATATGAGCTTGCAATTCTTCGAATCAAAAAGCTTTCACTTGTGCTTGACAGCAGTGCTACCCAACCATTTTATAGCCGCGAACCGGTCAACGTTTGATAATTTTACCGCGCCCGATGAGGGGGGAGGGGCGTTAATTGTTTATATTGTTGCGGTGGCTTCGACCACTTCTCGCCGGTGAGACGGTGAGCCTCGCAGAATAAATTCCAATTTTACTTCATCACGTCGTCCTCCGACGAATCGAAATACCCTTTGTTGATGGCCGCGTATTCTTCTAACGCGACCATCTCAGCTTCGGTTGGAGAACGAGATCCTGCGCGGGTTCCACTCTGTGTTGGTGCAATATTGGATAGTACAGCTTAATTCTCAGGTTTCGCTAGACCAGTGGAGATAATATGAGCTTGCAATTCTTCGAATCAAAAAGCTTTCACTTGTGCTTGACAGCAGTGCTCCCCAACCATTTTATAGCCGCGAACCGGTCAACGTTTGATAATTTTACCGCGCCCGATGAGGGGGGAGGGGCGTTAATTGTTTATATTGTTGCGGTGGCTTCGACCACTTCTCGCCGGTGAGACGGTGAGCCTCGCAGAACAAATTCCAACTTTTCTTTATCACGTTGTCAACCGACGAATCGAAATACCCTTTGTGGATGATCGCTTATTCTTCGAACGCGTCCATCTCTGTTTCGGTTGGAAAACGAGATCCTGCGCGGGGATCCACTCTGTGTTGGTGCAATATTGGGTTATACAGCTTAATTCTCACATTTCGTTAGACAAGTGGTGATAATATGAGCTTGCAATTCTTCGAATCAAAAAGCTTTCACTTGAGCTTTACAGCAGTGCTACCCAACCATTTTATAGCCGCGGACCGGGCAACGTTTGATAATTTTACGGCGCCCCGATGAAATGGGGGGCGTTAATTGTTTATATTGTTGCGGTGGCTTCGACCACTTCTCGCCGGTGAGACGGTGAGCCTCGCAGAATAAATTCTAATTTGACTTCATCAAGTCGTGCTCCGACGAATCGAAAAACCCTTTGTGGATGGTCGCGTATTCTTCGAACGGGTCCATCTCTGCTACGGTTGCAGAACGAGATCCTGCGCGAGGTTCCACTCTGTGTTGGTGCAATATTGGGTTGTTCAGCTTAATTCGCACATTTCGTTAGACCAGTGGTGATAATATGAGCTTGCAATTCTTCGAATCAAAAAGATTTCACTTGTGCTTTACAGCAGAGCTCCCCAACCATTTTATAGCCGCGGACCGGGCAACGTTCCATAATTTTACGGCGCCTCGATGAGGGGGGAGGGGCGTTAATTGTTTATATTGTTGCGGTGGCTTCGACCACTTCTCGCCGGTGAGATGGTGAGCCTCGCAAAATAAATTCCTATTATACTTCATCACGTCGTCCTCCGACGAATCGAAATACCGTTTGTTGATGGCCGCGTATTCTTCGAACGCGACCATCTCAGCTTCGGTTGGAGAACGAAATCGTGCGCGGGTTCCACTCTGTGTTGGTGCAATATTGGATTGTACAGCTTAATTCTCTGGTTTCGCTAGACCAGTGCTGATATTATGAGCTTGCAATTCTTCGAATCAAAAAGCTTTTACTTGTGCTTTACAGCAGTGCTCCCCAACCATTTTATAGCCGCGGACCGGGCAACGTTTGATAATTTTACGGCGGCTCGATGAAATGAGGGGCGTTAATTGTTTATATTGTTGCGGTGGCTTCGACCACTTCTCGCTGGTGAGACGGTGAGCCGCGCAGAACAAATTCCAATTTTACTTCATCACGTCGTCCTCCGACGAATCGAAATACCCTTTGTTGATGGCCGCGTATTCTTCTAACGCGACCATCTCAGCTTCGGTTGGAGAACGAAATCGTGCGCGGATTCCACTCTGTGTTGGTGCAATATTGGATTGTACAGCTTAATTCTCAGGTTTCGCTAGACCTGTGGTAGAATGCGAGCTTGCAATTCTTCGAATCCAAATGCTTTCACTTGTGCTTAACAGCAGTGCTCCCCAACCATTTTATAGCCGCGGACCGGGCAAGGTTTGAGAATTTTACGGCGCCTCGATGAGGGGGGAGGGGCGTTAATTGTTTATATTGTTGCGGTGACTTCGACCACTTCTCGCCGGTGAGACGGTGAGCCGCGCAAAATAAATTCCTATTATAATACATCACGTCGTCCTCCGACGAATCGAAATACCCTTTGTTGATGGCCGCGTATTCTTCGAACGCGACCATCTCAGCTTCGGTTGGAGAACGAAATCGTGCGCGGGTTCCACTCTGTGTTGGTGCAATATTGGATTGTACAGCTTAATTCTCTGGTTTCGCTAGACCAGTGCTGATATTATGAGCTTGCAATTCTTCGAATCAAAAAGCTTTTACTTGTGCTTTACAGCAGTGCTCCCCAACCATTTTATAGCCGCGGACCGGGCAACGTTTGATAATTTTACGGCGGCTCGATGAAATGAGGGGCGTTAATTGTTTATATTGTTGCGGTGGCTTCGACCACTTCTCGCTGGTGAGACGGTGAGCCGCGCAGAACAAATTCCAATTTTACTTCATCACGTCGTCCTCCGACGAATCGAAATACCCTTTGTTGATGGCCGCGTATTCTTCTAACGCGACCATCTCAGCTTCGGTTGGAGAACGAAATCGTGCGCGGGTTCCACTCTGTGTTGGTGCAATATTGGATTGTACAGCTTAATTCTCAGGTTTCGCTAGACCTGTGGTAGAATGCGAGCTTGCAATTCTTCGAATCCAAAAGCTTTCACTTGTGCTTAACAGCAGTGCTCCCCAACCACTTTATAGCCGCGGACAGGGCAAAGTTTGATAATTTTACGGCGCCTCGATGAGGGGGGGGCGGCAATTGTTTCTATTGTTACGGTGGCTTCGACCACTTCTCGGCGGTGAGACGGTGAGCCTCGCAGAATAAATTCCAATTTTACTTCATCACGTCGTGCTCCGACGAATCGAAATACCCTTTGTGGATGGCCGCGTATTCTTCGAACGCGACTATCTCAGCTTCGGTTGGCGAACGAGATCCTGCGCGTCGACCCACTCTGTGTTGGTGTAATATTGGGCTGCACAGCTTTATTCTCAGGTTTCGCTAGACCTGTGGTGAAAATTCGAGCATGCAATTCTTCGAATCCAAAAGCTTTCACTTGTGCTTAACAGCAGTGCTCCCCAACCATTTTATAGCCGCGGACCGGGCAACGTTTCATAATTTCACGGCGCCTCGATGAGATGGGGGGCGTTAATTGTTTATATTGTTGCGGTGGCTTCGACCACTTCTCGCCGGTGAGCCGCGCAGAATAAATTCCTATTATAATTCATCACGTCGTCCTCCGACGAATCGAAATACCCTTTGTTGATGGCCCCGTATTCTTCGAACACGACCATCTCAGCTTCGGTTGGCGAACGAGATCCTGCGCGTGGATCCACTCTGCGTTGGTGCAATATTGGGCTGCACAGGTTTATTCTCAGCTTTCGCTAGACCTGTGGTGATAATATGAGCTTGCAATTCTTCGAATCAAAAAGCTTCCACTTGTGCTTTACAGCAGTGCTCCCCAACCATTTTACAGCCGCGGACCGGGCAACGTTCCATAATTTTACGGCGCCTCGATGAGATGGGGGGCGTTAATTGTTTATATTGTTGCGGTGGCTTCGACCACTTCTCGCCGGTGAGACGGTGAGCCTCGCAAAATAAATTCCTATTATACTTCATCACGTCGTCCTCCGACGAATCGAAATACCGTTTATTGATGGCCGCGTATTCTTCGAACGCGACCATCTCAGCTTCGGTTGGAGAACGAAATCGTGCGCGGGTTCCACTCTGTGTTGGTGCAATATTGGATTGTACAGCTTAATTCTCTGGTTTCGCTAGACCAGTGCTGATAATATGAGCTTGCAATTCTTCGAATAAAAATCTTTCACTTGTGCTTTACAGCAGTGCTCCCCAACCATTTTATAGCCGCGGACCGGGCAACGTTCCATAATTTTACGGCGCCTCGATGAGATGGGGGGCGTTAATTGTTTATATTGTTGCGGTAGCTTCGACCACTTCTCGCCGGTGAGACGGTGAGCCGCTTAGAATAAATTCCTATTATAATACATCACGTCGTCCTCCAACGAATCGAAATACCCTTTGTTGATGGCCGCGTATTCTTCGAACGCGACCATCTCAGCTTCGTTTGGAGAACGAGATCCTGTGCGTGGATCCACTCTGTGTTGGTGCAATATTGGGCTGCACAGCTTTATTCTCAGGTTTCGCTAGACCAGTGGAGAAAACGCGAGCTTGCAATTCTTCGAATCCAAAAGCTTTCACTTGTGCTTAACAGCAGTGCTCCCCAACCATTTTATAGCCGCGGACAGGGCAAAGTTTGATAATTTTACGGCGCCTCGATGAGGGGGGGGCGGCAATTGTTTCTATTGTTACGATGGCTTCGACCACTTCTCGCCGGTGAGACGGTGAGCCTCGCAGAATAAATTCCAATTTTACTTCATCACGTCGTGCTCCGAAGAATCGAAATACCCTTTGTGGATGGTCGCGTATTCTTCGAACGGGTCCATCTCTGCTACGGTTGCAGAACGAGATCGTGCGCGTGGTTCCACTCTGTGTTGGTGCAATATTGGGTTGTTCAGCTTAATTCGCACATTTCGTTAGACCAGTGGTGATAATATGAGCTTGCAATTCTTCGAATCAAGAAGATTTCACTTGTGCTTTACAGCAGTGCTCCCCAACCATTTTATAGCCGCGGACCGGGCAACGTTTCATAATTTCACGGCGCCTCGATGAGATGGGGGGCGTTAATTGTTTATATTGTTGCGGTGGCTTCGACCACTTCTCGCCGGTGACACGGTGAGCCGCGCAGAATAAATGCCTATTATAATTCATCACGTCGTCCTCCGACGAATCGAAATACCCTTTGTTGATGGCCGCGTATTCTTCGAACGCGACCATCTCAGCTTCGGTTGGCGAACGAGATCCTGTGCGTCGATCCACTCTGTGTTGGTGCAATATTGGGATGCACAGCTTTATTCTCAGGTTTCGCTAGACCTGTGGTGAAAATTCGAGCATGCAATTCTTCGAATACAAAAGCTTTCACTTGTGCTTAACAGCAGTGCCCCCCAACCATTTTATAGCCGCGGACAGGGCAAAGTTTGATAATTTTACGGCGCCTCGATGAGGGGGGGGCGGCAATTGTTTCTATTGTTACGGTGGCTTCGACCACTTCTCGCCGGTGAGACGGTGAGCCTCGCAGAATAAATTCCAATTTTACTTCATCACGTCGTGCTCCGACGAATCGAAATACCCATTGTGGATGGTCGCGTATTCTTCGAACGGGTCCATCTCTGCTACGGTTGCAGAACGAGATCGTGCGCGTGGTTCCACTCTGTGTTGGTGCAATATTGGGTTGTTCAGCTTAATTCGCTCATTTCGTTAGACCAGTGGTGATAATATGAGCTTGCAATTCTTCGAATCAAAAAGATTTCACTTTTGCTTTACAGCAGTGCTCCCCAACCATTTTATAGCCGCGGACCGGGCAACGTTTCATAATTTCACGGCGCCTCGATGAGATGGGGGGCGTTAATTGTTTATATTGTTGCGGTGGCTTCGACCACTTCTCGCCGGTGAGACGGTGAGCCGCGCAGAATAAATTCCTATTATAATTCATCACGTCGTCCTCCGACGAATCGAAATACCCTTTGTGGATGGTCGCGTATTCTTCGAACGGGACCATCTCTGCTACGGTTGCAGAACGAGATCGTGCGCGTGGTTCCACTCTGTGTTGGTGCAATATTGGGTTGTTCAGCTTAATTCGCACATTTCGTTAGACCAGTGGTGATAATGAGCTTGCAATTCTTCGAATCAAGAAGATTTCACTTGTGCTTTACAGCAGTGCTCCCCAACCATTTTATAGCCGCGGACCGGGCAACGTTTCATAATTTCACGGCGCCTCGATGAGATGGGGGGCGTTAATTGTTTATATTGTTGCGGTGGCTTCGACCACTTCTCGCCGGTGAGACGGTGAGCCGCGCAGAATAAATTCCTATTATAATTCATCACGTCGTCCTCCGACGAATCGAAATACCCTTTGTTGATGGCCGCGTATTCTTCGATCGCGACCATCTCAGCTTCGTTTGGCGAACGAGATCCTGCGCGTCGATCCACTCTGTGTTGGTGCAATATTGGGCTGCACAGCTTTATTCTCAGGTTTCGCTAGACCTGTGGTGAAAATTCGAGCATGCAATTCTTCGAATCCAAAAGCTTTCACTTGTGCTTAACAGCAGTGCTCCCCAACCATTTTATAGCCGCGGACAGGGCAAAGTTTGATAATTTTACGGCGCCTCGATGAGGGGGGTGCGGCAATTGTTTCTATTGTTACGGTGGCTTCGACCACTTCTCGCCGGTGAGACGGTGAGCCTCGCAGAATAAATTCCAATTTTACTTCATCACGTCGTGCTCCGACGAATCGAAATACCCTTTGTGGATGGTCGCGTATTCTTCGAATGGGTCCATCTCAGCTTCGGTTGGAGAACGAAATCGTGCGCGGTTTCCACTCTGTGTTGGTGCAATATTGGATTGTACAGCTTAATTCTCTGGTTTCGCTAGACCAGTGCTGATATTATGAGCTTGCAATTCTTCGAATCAAAAAGCTTTTACTTGTGCTTTACAGCAGTGCTCCCCAACCATTTTATAGCCGCGGACAGGGCAACGTTTGATAATTTTACGGCGGCTCGATGAAATGGGGGGCGTTAATTGTTTATATTGTTGCGGTGGCTTCGACCACTTCTCGCTGGTGAGACGGTGAGCCGCGCAGAATAAATTCCAATTTTACTTTATCACGTCGTCCTCCGACGAATCGAAATACCCTTTGTTGATGGCCGCGTATACTTCGAACGTGACCATCTCAGCTTCGGTTGGAGAACGAGATCCTGCGCGGGTTCCACTCTGTGTTGGTGCAATATTGGGCTGCACAGCTTTATTCTCAGCTTTCGCTAGACCAGTGCTGATAATATGAGCTTGCAATTCTTCGAATCAAAAAGCTTTCACTTGTGCTTTACAGCAGTGCGCCCCAACCATTTTATAGCCGCGGACCGGGCAACGTTCCATAATTTTACGGCGCCTCGATGAGATGGGGGGCGTTAATTGTTTATATTGTTGCGGTGGCTTCGACCACTTCTCGCCGGTGAGACGGTGAGCCTCGCAGAATAAATTCTAATTTGACTTCATCACGTCGTGCTCCGACGAATCGAAATACCCTTTGTGGATGGTCGCGTATTCTTCGAACGGGTCCATCTCTGCTACGGTTGCAAAACGAGATCCTGCGCGTGGTTCCACTCTGTGTTGGTGCAATATTGGGTTGTTCAACTTAATTCGCACATTTCGTTAGACCAGTGGTGATAATATGAGCTTGCAATTCTTCGAATCCGAAAGCTTTCACTTGTGCTTAACAGCAGTGCTCCCCAACCATTTTATAGCCGCGGACCGGGCAACGTTCCATAATTTTACGGCGCCTCGATGAGATGGGGGGCGTTAATTGTTTATATTGTTGCGGTGGCTGCGACCACTTCTCGCCGGTGAGACGGTGAGCCTCGCAGAATAAATTCTAATTTGACTTCATCACGTCGTCCTCCGACGAATCGAAATACCCCTTGTTGATGGCCGCGTATTCTTCTAACGCGACCATCTCAGCTTCGTTTGGAGGACGAGATCCTGCGCGGGTTCCACTCTGTGTTGGTGCAATATTGGATTGTACAGCTTAATTCTCAGGTTTCGCTAGACCTGTGGTAAAAATGCGAGCTTGCAATTCTTCGAATCCAAATGCTTTCACTTGTGCTTAACAGCAGTGCTCCCCAACCATTTTATAGCCGCGGACCGGGCAAAGTTTGAGAATTTTACGGCGCCTCGATGAGGGGGGAGGGGCGTTAATTGTTTATATTGTTGCGGTGACTTCGACCACTTCTCGCCGGTGAGACGGTGAGCCGCGCAGAATAAATTCCTATTATAATACATCACGTCGTCCTCCAACGAATCGAAATACCCTTTGTTGATGGCCGCGTATTCTTCGAACGCGACCATCTCAGCTTCGGTTGGAGAACGAGATCCTGCGCGTGGATCCACTCTGTGTTGGTGCAATATTGGGCTGCACAGCTTTATTCTCAGCTTTCGCTAGACCAGTGCTGATAATATGAGCTTGCAATTCTTCGAATCAAAAAGCTTTCACTTGTGCTTTACAGCAGTGCGCCCCAACCATTTTATAGCCGCGGACCGGGCAACGTTCCATAATTTTACGGCGCCTCGATGAGATGGGGGGCGTTAATTGTTTATATTGTTGCGGTGGCTTCGACCACTTCTCGCCGGTGAGACGGTGAGCCGCGCAGAATAAATTCCTATTATAATACATCACGTCGTCCTCCAACGAATCGAAATACCCTTTGTTGATGGCCGCGTATTCTTCGAACGCGACCATCTCAGCTTCGGTTGGCGAACGAGATCCTGTGCGTCGATCCACTCTGTGTTGGTGCAATATTGGGATGCACAGCTTTATTCTCAGGTTTCGCTAGACCTGTGGTGAAAATTCGAGCTTGCAATTCTTCGAATACAAAAGCTTTCACTTGTGCTTAACAGCAGTGCTCCCCAACCATTTTATAGCCGCGGACAGGGCAAAGTTTGATAATTTTACGGCGCCTCGATGAGGGGGGGGCGGCAATTGTTTCTATTGTTACGGTGGCTTCGACCACTTCTCGCCGGTGAGACGGTGAGCCTCGCAGAATAAATTCCAATTTTACTTCATCACGTCGTGCTCCGAAGAATCGAAATACCCTTTGTGGATGGTCGCGTATTCTTCGAACGGGTCCATCTCTGCTACGGTTGCAGAACGAGATCGTGCGCGTGGTTCCACTCTGTGTTGGTGCAATATTGGGTTGTTCAGCTTAATTCGCACATTTCGTTAGACCAGTGGTGATAATATGAGCTTGCAATTCTTCGAATCAAGAAGATTTCACTTGTGCTTTACAGCAGTGCTCCCCAACCATTTTATAGCCGCGGACCGGGCAACGTTTCATAATTTCACGGCGCCTCGATGAGATGGGGGGCGTTAATTGTTTATATTGTTGCGGTGGCTTCGACCACTTCTCGCCGGTGACACGGTGAGCCGCGCAGAATAAATGCCTATTATAATTCATCACGTCGTCCTCCGACGAATCGAAATACCCTTTGTTGATGGCCGCGTATTCTTCGAACGCGACCATCTCAGCTTCGGTTGGCGAACGAGATCCTGTGCGTCGATCCACTCTGTGTTGGTGCAATATTGGGATGCACAGCTTTATTCTCAGGTTTCGCTAGACCTGTGGTGAAAATTCGAGCATGCAATTCTTCGAATACAAAAGCTTTCACTTGTGCTTAACAGCAGTGCTCCCCAACCATTTTATAGCCGCGGACAGGGCAAAGTTTGATAATTTTACGGCGCCTCGATGAGGGGGGGGCGGCAATTGTTTCTATTGTTACGGTGGCTTCGACCACTTCTCGCCGGTGAGACGGTGAGCCTCGCAGAATAAATTCCAATTTTACTTCATCACGTCGTGCTCCGACGAATCGAAATACCCATTGTGGATGGTCGCGTATTCTTCGAACGGGTCCATCTCTGCTACGGTTGCAGAACGAGATCGTGCGCGTGGTTCCACTCTGTGTTGGTGCAATATTGGGTTGTTCAGCTTAATTCGCTCATTTCGTTAGACCAGTGGTGATAATATGAGCTTGCAATTCTTCGAATCAAAAAGATTTCACTTTTGCTTTACAGCAGTGCTCCCCAACCATTTTATAGCCGCGGACCGGGCAACGTTTCATAATTTCACGGCGCCTCGATGAGATGGGGGGCGTTAATTGTTTATATTGTTGCGGTGGCTTCGACCACTTCTCGCCGGTGAGACGGTGAGCCTCGCAGAATAAATTCCAATTTTACTTCATCACGTCGTGCTCCGACGAATCGAAATACCCTTTGTGGATGGTCGCGTATTCTTCGAATGGGTCCATCTCAGCTTCGGTTGGAGAACGAAATCGTGCGCGGGTTCCACTCTGTGTTGGTGCAATATTGGGCTGCACAGCTTTATTCTCAGCTTTCGCTAGACCAGTGCTGATAATATGAGCTTGCAATTCTTCGAATCAAAAAGCTTTCACTTGTGCTTTACAGCAGTGCGCCCCAACCATTTTATAGCCGCGGACCGGGCAACGTTCCATAATTTTACGGCGCCTCGATGAGATGGGGGGCGTTAATTGTTTATATTGTTGCGGTGGCTTCGACCACTTCTCGCCGGTGAGACGGTGAGCCTCGCAGAATAAATTCTAATTTGACTTCATCACGTCGTGCTCCGACGAATCGAAATACCCTTTGTGGATGGTCGCGTATTCTTCGAACGGGTCCATCTCTGCTACGGTTGGAAAACGAGATCCTGCGCGTGGTTCCACTCTGTGTTGGTGCAATATTGGGTTGTTCAACTTAATTCGCACATTTCGTTAGACCAGTGGTGATAATATGAGCTTGCAATTCTTCGAATCAAAAAGATTTCACTTGTGCTTTACAGCAGAGCTCCCCAACCATTTTATAGCCGCGGACCGGGCAACGTTTCATAATTTCACGGCGCCTCGATGAGATGGGGGGCGTTAATTGTTTATATTGTTGCGGTGGCTCCGACCACTTCTCGCCGGTGAGACGGTGAGCCGCGCAGAATAAATTCCTATTATAATTCATCACGTTATCCACCGACGAATCGAAGTACCCTTTGTTGATGGCCGCGTATACTTCGAACGTGACCATCTCAGCTTCGTTTGGAGAACGAGATCCTGCGCGTGGATCCACTCTGTGTTGGTGCAATATTGGGCTGCACAGCTTTATTCTCAGCTTTCGCTAGACCTGTGGTGATAATATGAGCTTGCAATTCTTCGAATCCGAAAGCTTTCACTTGTGCTTAACAGCAGTGCTCCCCAACCATTTTATAGCCGCGGACCGGGCAACGTTCCATAATTTTACGGCGCCTCGATGAGATGGGGGGCGTTAATTGTTTATATTGTTGCGGTGGCTGCGACCACTTCTCGCCGGTGAGACGGTGAGCCTCGCAGAATAAATTCTAATTTGACTTCATCACGTCGTCCTCCGACGAATCGAAATACCCCTTGTTGATGGCCGCGTATTCTTCTAACGCGACCATCTCAGCTTCGGTTGGAGGACGAGATCCTGCGCGGGTTCCACTCTGTGTTGGTGCAATATTGGATTGTACAGCTTAATTCTCAGGTTTCGCTAGACCTGTGGTAAAAATGCGAGCTTGCAATTCTTCGAATCCAAATGCTTTCACTTGTGCTTAACAGCAGTGCTCCCCAACCATTTTATAGCCGCGGACCGGGCAAAGTTTGAGAATTTTACGGCGCCTCGATGAGGGGGGAGGGGCGTTAATTGTTTATATTGTTGCGGTGGCTTCGACCACTTCTCGCCGGTGAGACGGTGAGCCGCGCAGAATAAATTCCTATTATAATACATCACGTCGTCCTCCAACGAATCGAAATACCCTTTGTTGATGGCCGCGTATTCTTCGAACGCGACCATCTCAGCTTCGGTTGGAGAACGAGATCCTGCGCGTGGATCCACTCTGTGTTGGTGCAATATTGGGCTGCACAGCTTTATTCTCAGCTTTCGCTAGACCAGTGCTGATAATATGAGCTTGCAATTCTTCGAATCAAAAAGCTTTCACTTGTGCTTTACAGCAGTGCGCCCCAACCATTTTATAGCCGCGGACCGGGCAACGTTCCATAATTTTACGGCGCCTCGATGAGATGGGGGGCGTTAATTGTTTATATTGTTGCGGTGGCTTCGACCACTTCTCGCCGGTGAGACGGTGAGCCGCGCAGAATAAATTCCTATTATAATACATCACGTCGTCCTCCAACGAATCGAAATACCCTTTGTTGATGGCCGCGTATTCTTCGAACGCGACCATCTCAGCTTCGGTTGGAGAACGAGATCCTGCGCGTGGATCCACTCTGTGTTGGTGCAATATTGGGCTGCACAGCTTTATTCTCAGCTTTCGCTAGACCTGTGGCGATAATATGAACTTGCAATTCTTCGAATCAAAAAGCTTTCACTTGTGCTTTACAGCAGTGCTCGCCAACCATTTTACAGCCGCGGACAGGGCAAAGTTTGATAATTTTACGGCGCCTCGATGAGGGGGGGGGCGGCAATTGTTTCTATTGTTACGGTGGCTTCGACCACTTCTCGGCGGTGAGACGGTGAGCCTCGCAGAATAAATTCCAATTTTACTTCATCACGTCGTGCTCCGACGAATCGAAATACCCTTTGTGGATGGCCGCGTATTCTTCGAACGGGTCCATCTCTGCTACGGTTGCAGAACGAGATCGTGCGCGTGGTTCCACTCTGTGTTAGTGCAATATTGGGTTGTTCAGCTTAATTCGCTCATTTCGTTAGACCAGTGGTGATAATATGAGCTTGCAATTCTTCGAATCAAAAAGATTTCACTTGTGCTTTACAGCAGTGCTCCCCAACCATTTTATAGCCGCGGACCGGGCAACGTTTCATAATTTCACGGCGCCGCGATGAGATGGGGGGCGTTAATTGTTTATATTGTTGCGGTGGCTTCGACCACTTCTCGCCGGTGAGCCGCGCAGAATAAATTCCTATTATAATTCATCACGTCGTCCTCCGACGAATCGAAATACCCTTTGTTGATGGCCCCGTATTCTTCGAACACGACCATCTCAGCTTCGTTTGGAGAACGAGATCCTGCGCGTGGATCCACTCTGCGTTGGTGCAATATTGGGCTGCACAGGTTTATTCTCAGCTTTCGCTAGACCTGTGGTGATAATATGAGCTTGCAATTCTCCGAATCAAGAAGCTTTCACTTGTGCTTTACAGCAGTGCTCCCCAACCATTTTATAGCCGCGGACCGGGCAACGTTTCATAATTTCACGGCGCCTCGATGAGATGGGGGGCGTTAATTGTTTATATTGTTGCGGTGGCTCCGACCACTTCTCGCCGGTGAGACGGTGAGCCGCGCAGAATAAATTCCTATTATAATTCATCACGTTATCCACCGACGAATCGAAGTACCCTTTGTTGATGGCCGCGTATACTTCGAACGTGACCATCTCAGCTTCGTTTGGAGAACGAGATCCTGCGCGTGGATCCACTCTGTGTTGGTGCAATATTGGGCTGCACAGCTTTATTCTCAGCTTTCGCTAGACCTGTGGTGATAATATGAGCTTGCAATTCTTCGAGTCCGAAAGCTTTCACTTGTGCTTAACAGCAGTGCTCCCCAACCATTTTATAGCCGCGGACCGGGCAGCGTTCCATAATTTTACGGCGCCTCGATGAGATGGGGGGCGTTAATTGTTTATATTGTTGCGGTGGCGCGACCACTTCTCGCCGCTGAGACGGTGAGCCTCGCAGAATAAATTCTAATTCGACTTCATCACGTCGTCCTCCGACGAATCGAAATACCCCTTGTTGATGGCCGCGTATTCTTCTAACGCGACCATCTCAGCTTCGGTTGGAGGACGAGATCCTGCGCGGGTTCCACTCTGTGTTGGTGCAATATTGGATTGTACAGCTTAATTCTCAGGTTTCGCTAGACCTGTGGTAAAAATGCGAGTTTTCAATTCTTCGAATCCAAATGCTTTCACTTGTGCTTAACAGCAGTGCTCCCCAACCATTTTATATCCGCGGACCGGGCAAAGTTTGAGAATTTTACGGCGCCTCGATGAGGGGGGAGGGGCGTTAATTGTTTATATTGTTGCGGTGACTTCGACCACTTCTCGCCGGTGAGACGGTGAGCCGTGCAAAATAAATTCCTATTATAATACATCACGTCGTCCTCCGACGAATCGAAATACCCTTTGTTGATGGCCGCGTATACTTCGAACGTGACCATCTCAGCTTCGTTTGGAGAACGAGATCCTGCGCGTGGATCCACTCTGTGTTGGTGCAATATTGGGCTGCACAGCTTTATTCTCAGCTTTCGCTAGACCAGTGCTGATAATATGAGCTTGCAATTCTTCGAATCAAAAAGCTTTCACTTGTGCTTTACAGCAGTGCGCCCCAACCATTTTATAGCCGCGGACCGGGCAACGTTCCATAATTTTACGGCGCCTCGATGAGATGGGGGGCGTTAATTGTTTATATTGTTGCGGTGGCTTCGACCACTTCTCGCCGGTGAGACGGTGAGCCTCGCAGAATAAATTCTAATTTGACTTCATCACGTCGTGCTCCGACGAATCGAAATACCCTTTGTGGATGGTCGCGTATTCTTCGAACGGGTCCATCTCTGCTACGGTTGCAAAACGAGATCCTGCGCGTGGTTCCACTCTGTGTTGGTGCAATATTGGGTTGTTCAGCTTAATTCGCACATTTCGTTAGACCAGTGGTGATAATATGAGCTTGCAATTCTTCGAATCAAAAAGATTTCACTTGTGCTTTACAGCAGAGCTCCCCAACCATTTTATAGCCGCGGACCGGGCAACGTTTCATAATTTCACGGCGCCTCGATGAGATGGGGGGCGTTAATTGTTTATATTGTTGCGGTGGCTCCGACCACTTCTCGCCGGTGAGACGGTGAGCCGCGCAGAATAAATTCCTATTATAATTCATCACGTTATCCACCGACGAATCGAAGTACCCTTTGTTGATGGCCGCGTATACTTCGAACGTGACCATCTCAGCTTCGTTTGGAGAACGAGATCCTGCGCGTGGATCCACTCTGTGTTGGTGCAATATTGGGCTGCACAGCTTTATTCTCAGCTTTCGCTAGACCTGTGGTGATAATATGAGCTTGCAATTCTTCGAGTCCGAAAGCTTTCACTTGTGCTTAACAGCAGTGCTCCCCAACCATTTTATAGCCGCGGACCGGGCAGCGTTCCATAATTTTACGGCGCCTCGATGAGATGGGGGGCGTTAATTGTTTATATTGTTGCGGTGGCGCGACCACTTCTCGCCGCTGAGACGGTGAGCCTCGCAGAATAAATTCTAATTCGACTTCATCACGTCGTCCTCCGACGAATCGAAATACCCCTTGTTGATGACCGCGTATTCTTCTAACGCGACCATCTCAGCTTCGGTTGGAGGACGAGATCCTGCGCGGGTTCCACTCTGTGTTGGTGCAATATTGGATTGTACAGCTTAATTCTCAGGTTTCGCTAGACCTGTGGTAAAAATGCGAGTTTGCAATTCTTCGAATCCAAATGCTTTCACTTGTGCTTAACAGCAGTGCTCCCCAACCATTTTATATCCGCGGACCGGGCAAAGTTTGAGAATTTTACGGCGCCTCGATGAGGGGGGAGGGGCGTTAATTGTTTATATTGTTGCGGTGACTTCGACCACTTCTCGCCGGTGAGACGGTGAGCCGCGCAAAATAAATTCCTATTATAATACATCACGTCGTCCTCCGACGAATCGAAATACCCTTTGTTGATGGCCGCGTATACTTCGAACGTGACCATCTCAGCTTCGTTTGGAGAACGAGATCCTGCGCGTGGATCCACTCTGTGTTGGTGCAATATTGGGCTGCACAGCTTTATTCTCAGCTTTCGCTAGACCAGTGCTGATAATATGAGCTTGCAATTCTTCGAATCAAAAAGCTTTCACTTGTGCTTTACAGCAGTGCGCCCCAACCATTTTATAGCCGCGGACCGGGCAACGTTCCATAATTTTACGGCGCCTCGATGAGATGGGGGGCGTTAATTGTTTATATTGTTGCGGTGGCTTCGACCACTTCTCGCCGGTGAGACGGTGAGCCGCGCAGAATAAATTCCTATTATAATACATCACGTCGTCCTCCAACGAATCGAAGTACCCTTTGCTGATGGCCGCGTATTCTTCGAACGCGACCATCTCAGCTTCGGTTGGAGAACGAGATCCTGCGCGTCGATCCACTCTGTGTTGGTGTAATATTGGGCTGCACAGCTTTATTCTCAGGTTTCGCTAGACCTGTGGTGAAAATTCGAGCATGCAATTCTTCGAATCCAAAAGCTTTCACTTGTGCTTAACAGCAGTGCTCCCCAACCATTTTATAGCCGCGGACAGGGCAAAGTTTGATAATTTTACGGCGCCTCGATGAGGGGGGGCGGCAATTGTTTCTATTGTTACGGTGGCTTCGACCACTTCTCGGCGGTGAGACGGTGAGCCTCGCAGAATAAATTCCAATTTTACTTCATCACGTCGTGCTCCGACGAATCGAAATACCCTTTGTGGATGGCCGCGTATTCTTCGAACGGGTCCATCTCTGCTACGGTTGCAGAACGAGATCGTGCGCGTGGTTCCACTCTGTGTTAGTGCAATATTGGGTTGTTCAGCTTAATTCGCTTATTTCGTTAGACCAGTGGTGATAATATGAGCTTGCAATTCTTCGAATCAAAAAGATTTCACTTGTGCTTTACAGCAGTGCTCCCCAACCATTTTATAGCCGCGGACCGGGCAACGTTTCATAATTTCACGGCGCCTCGATGAGATGGGGGGCGTTAATTGTTTATATTGTTGCGGTGGCTTCGACCACTTCTCGCCGGTGAGCCGCGCAGAATAAATTCCTATTATAATTCATCACGTCGTCCTCCGACGAATCGAAATACCCTTTGTTGATGGCCCCGTATTCTTCGAACACGACCATCTCAGCTTCGGTTGGCGAACGAGATCCTGCGCGTGGATCCACTCTGCGTTGGTGCAATATTGGGCTGCACAGGTTTATTCTCAGCTTTCGCTAGACCAGTGCTGATAATATGAGCTTGCAATTCTTCGAATCAAAAAGCTTTCACTTGTGCTTTACAGCAGTGCGCCCCAACCATTTTATAGCCGCGGCCCGGGCAACGTTCCATAATTTTACGGCGCCTCGATGAGATGGGGGGCGTTAATTGTTTATATTGTTGCGGTGGCTTCGACCACTTCTCGCCGGTGAGACGGTGAGCCGCGCAGAATAAATTCCTATTATAATACATCACGTCGTCCTCCAACGAATCGAAATACCCTTTGTTGATGGCCGCGTATTCTTCGAACGCGACCATCTCAGCTTCGGTTGGAGAACGAGATCCTGCGCGTGGATCCACTCTGTGTTGGTGCAATATTGGGCTGCACAGCTTTATTCTCAGCTTTCGCTAGACCTGTGGCGATAATATGAACTTGCAATTCTTCGAATCAAAAAGCTTTCACTTGTGCTTTACAGCAGTGCTCGCCAACCATTTTACAGCCGCGGACAGGGCAAAGTTTGATAATTTTACGGCGCCTCGATGAGGGGGGGGGGGCGGCAATTGTTTCTATTGTTACGGTGGCTTCGACCACTTCTCGCCGGTGAGACGGTGAGCCTCGCAGATTAATTCCAATTTTACTTCATCACGTCGTGCTCCGACGAATCGAAATACCCTTTGTGGATGGTCGCGTATTCTTCGAACGGGTCCATCTCTGCTACGGTTGCAGAACGAGATCGTGCGCGTGGTTCCACTCTGTGTTGGTGCAATATTGGGTTGTTCAGCTTAATTCGCACATTTCGTTAGACCAGTGGTGATAATATGAGCTTGCAATTCTTCGAATCAAAAAGATTTCACTTGTGCTTTACAGCAGAGCTCCCCAACCATTTTATAGCCGCGGACCGGGCAACGTTTCATAATTTCACGGCGCCTCGATGAGATGGGGGGCGTTAATTGTTTATATTGTTGCGGTGGCTTCGACCACTTCTCGCCGGTGAGACGGTGAGCCGCGCAGAATAAATTCCTATTATAATTCATCATGTTATCCTCCGACGAATCGAAGTACCCTTTGTTGATGGCCGCGTATTCTTCGAACGCGACCATCTCAGCTTCGGTTGGCGAACGAGATCCTGCGCGTCGATCCACTCTGTGTTGGTGTAATATTGGGCTGCACAGCTTTATTCTCAGGTTTCGCTAGACCTGTGGTGAAAATTCGAGCATGCAATTCTTCGAATCAAAAAGCTTTCACTTGTGCTTAACAGCAGTGATCCCCAACCATTTTATAGCCGCGGACAGGGCAAAGTTTGATAATTTTACGGCGCCTCGATGAGGGGGGGGCGGCAATTGTTTCTATTGTTACGGTGGCTTCGACCACTTCTCGGCGGTGAGACGGTGAGCCTCGCAGAATAAATTCCAATTTTACTTCATCACGTCGTGCTCCGACGAATCGAAATACCCTTTGTGGATGGCCGCGTATTCTTCGAACGGGTCCATCTCTGCTACGGTTGCAGAACGAGATCGTGCGCGTGGTTCCACTCTGTGTTAGTGCAATATTGGGTTGTTCAGCTTAATTCGCTTATTTCGTTAGACCAGTGGTGATAATATGAGCTTGCAATTCTTCGAATCAAAAAGATTTCACTTGTGCTTTACAGCAGTGCTCCCCAACCATTTTATAGCCGCGGACCGGGCAACGTTTCATAATTTCACGGCGCCTCGATGAGATGGGGGGCGTTAATTGTTTATATTGTTGCTGTGGCTTCGATCACTTCTCGCCGGTGAGCCGCGCAGAATAAATTCCTATTATAATTCATCACGTCGTCCTCCGACGAATCGAAATACCCTTTGTTGATGGCCCCGTATTCTTCGAACACGACCATCTCAGCTTCGGTTGGCGAACGAGATCCTGCGCGTGGATCCACTCTGCGTTGGTGCAATATTGGGCTGCACAGGTTTATTCTCAGCTTTCGCTAGACCAGTGCTGATAATATGAGCTTGCAATTCTTCGAATCAAAAAGCTTTCACTTGTGCTTTACAGCAGTGCGCCCCAACCATTTTATAGCCGCGGCCCGGGCAACGTTCCATAATTTTACGGCGCCTCGATGAGATGGGGGGCGTTAATTGTTTATATTGTTGCGGTGGCTTCGACCACTTCTCGCCGGTGAGACGGTGAGCCGCGCAGAATAAATTCCTATTATAATTCATCATGTTATCCTCCGACGAATCGAAGTACCCTTTGTTGATGGCCGCGTATTCTTCGAACGCGACCATCTCAGCTTCGGTTGGCGAACGAGATCCTGCGCGTCGATCCACTCTGTGTTGGTGTAATATTGGGCTGCACAGCTTTATTCTCAGGTTTCGCTAGACCTGTGGTGAAAATTCGAGCATGCAATTCTTCGAATCCAAAAGCTTTCACTTGTGCTTAACAGCAGTGCTCCCCAACCATTTTATAGCCGCGGACAGGGCAAAGTTTGATAATTTTACGGCGCCTCGATGAGGGGGGAGGCGGCAATTGTTTCTATTGTTACGGTGGCTTCGACCACTTCTCGCCGGTGAGACGGTGAGCCTCGCAGAATAAATTCCAATTTTACTTCATCACGTCGTGCTCCGACGAATCGAAATACCCTTTGTGGATGGTCGCGTATTCTTCGAATGGGTCCATCTCAGCTTCGGTTGGAGAACGAAATCGTGCGCGGTTTCCACTCTGTGTTGGTGCAATATTGGATTGTACAGCTTAATTCTCTGGTTTCGCTAGACCAGTGCTGATATTATGAGCTTGCAATTCTTCGAATCAAAAAGCTTTTACTTGTGCTTTACAGCAGTGCTCCCCAACCATTTTATAGCCGCGGACAGGGCAAAGTTTGATAATTTTACGGCGCCTCGATGAGGGGGGGGCGGCAATTGTTTCTATTGATACGGTGGCTTCGACCACTTCTCGCCGGTGAGACGGTGAGCCTCGCAGAATAAATTCCAATTTTACTTCATCACGTCGTGCTCCGACGAATCGAAATACCCTTTGTGGATGGTCGCGTATTCTTCGAATGGGTCCATCTCAGCTTCGGTTGGAGAACGAAATCGTGCGCGGGTTCCACTCTGTGTTGGTGCAATATTGGATTGTACAGCTTAATTCTCAGGTTTCGCTAGACCTGTGGTAAAAATGCGAGCTTGCAATTCTTCGAATCCAAATGCTTTCACTTGTGCTTAACAGCAGTGCTCCCCAACCATTTTATAGCCGCGGACCGGGCAAGGTTTGAGAATTTTACGGCGCCTCGATGAGGGGGGAGGGGCGTTAATTGTTTATATTGTTGCGGTGACTTCGACCACTTCTCGCCGGTGAGACGGTGAGCCGCGCAAAATAAATTCCTATTATAATACATCACGTCGTCCTCCGACGAATCGAAATACCCTTTGTTGATGGCCGCGTATACTTCGAACGTGACCATCTCAGCTTCGTTTGGAGAACGAGATCCTGCGCGTGGATCCACTCTGTGTTGGTGCAATATTGGGCTGCACAGCTTTATTCTCAGCTTTCGCTAGACCAGTGCTGATAATATGAGCTTGCAATTCTTCGAATCAAAAAGCTTTCACTTGTGCTTTACAGCAGTGCGCCCCAACCATTTTATAGCCGCGGACCGGGCAACGTTCCATAATTTTACGGCGCCTCGATGAGATGGGGGGCGTTAATTGTTTATATTGTTGCGGTGGCTTCGACCACTTCTCGCCGGTGAGAAGGTGAGCCTCGCAGAATAAATTCTAATTTGACTTCATCACGTCGTGCTCCGACGAATCGAAATACCCTTTGTGGATGGTCGCGTATTCTTCGAACGGGTCCATCTCTGCTACGGTTGCAAAACGAGATCCTGCGCGTGGTTCCACTCTGTGTTGGTGCAATATTGGGTTGTTCAGCTTAATTCGCACATTTCGTTAGACCAGTGGTGATAATATGAGCTTGCAATTCTTCGAATCAAAAAGATTTCACTTGTGCTTTACAGCAGAGCTCCCCAACCATTTTATAGCCGCGGACCGGGCAACGTTTCATAATTTCACGGCGCCTCGATGAGATGGGGGGCGTTAATTGTTTATATTGTTGCGGTGGCTCCGACCACTTCTCGCCGGTGAGACGGTGAGCCGCGCAGAATAAATTCCTATTATAATTCATCACGTTATCCACCGACGAATCGAAGTACCCTTTGTTGATGGCCGCGTATACTTCGAACGTGACCATCTCAGCTTCGTTTGGAGAACGAGATCCTGCGCGTGGATCCACTCTGTGTTGGTGCAATATTGGGCTGCACAGCTTTATTCTCAGCTTTCGCTAGACCTGTGGTGATAATATGAGCTTGCAATTCTTCGAGTCCGAAAGCTTTCACTTGTGCTTAACAGCAGTGCTCCCCAACCATTTTATAGCCGCGGACCGGGCAGCGTTCCATAATTTTACGGCGCCTCGATGAGATGGGGGGCGTTAATTGTTTATATTGTTGCGGTGGCGCGACCACTTCTCGCCGCTGAGACGGTGAGCCTCGCAGAATAAATTCTAATTCGACTTCATCACGTCGTCCTCCGACGAATCGAAATACCCCTTGTTGATGGCCGCGTATTCTTCTAACGCGACCATCTCAGCTTCGGTTGGAGGACGAGATCCTGCGCGGGTTCCACTCTGTGTTGGTGCAATATTGGATTGTACAGCTTAATTCTCAGGTTTCGCTAGACCTGTGGTAAAAATGCGAGTTTTCAATTCTTCGAATCCAAATGCTTTCACTTGTGCTTAACAGCAGTGCTCCCCAACCATTTTATATCCGCGGACCGGGCAAAGTTTGAGAATTTTACGGCGCCTCGATGAGGGGGGAGGGGCGTTAATTGTTTATATTGTTGCGGTGACTTCGACCACTTCTCGCCGGTGAGACGGTGAGCCGTGCAAAATAAATTCCTATTATAATACATCACGTCGTCCTCCGACGAATCGAAATACCCTTTGTTGATGGCCGCGTATACTTCGAACGTGACCATCTCAGCTTCGTTTGGAGAACGAGATCCTGCGCGTGGATCCACTCTGTGTTGGTGCAATATTGGGCTGCACAGCTTTATTCTCAGCTTTCGCTAGACCAGTGCTGATAATATGAGCTTGCAATTCTTCGAATCAAAAAGCTTTCACTTGTGCTTTACAGCAGTGCGCCCCAACCATTTTATAGCCGCGGACCGGGCAACGTTCCATAATTTTACGGCGCCTCGATGAGATGGGGGGCGTTAATTGTTTATATTGTTGCGGTGGCTTCGACCACTTCTCGCCGGTGAGACGGTGAGCCTCGCAGAATAAATTCTAATTTGACTTCATCACGTCGTGCTCCGACGAATCGAAATACCCTTTGTGGATGGTCGCGTATTCTTCGAACGGGTCCATCTCTGCTACGGTTGCAAAACGAGATCCTGCGCGTGGTTCCACTCTGTGTTGGTGCAATATTGGGTTGTTCAGCTTAATTCGCACATTTCGTTAGACCAGTGGTGATAATATGAGCTTGCAATTCTTCGAATCAAAAAGATTTCACTTGTGCTTTACAGCAGAGCTCCCCAACCATTTTATAGCCGCGGACCGGGCAACGTTTCATAATTTCACGGCGCCTCGATGAGATGGGGGGCGTTAATTGTTTATATTGTTGCGGTGGCTCCGACCACTTCTCGCCGGTGAGACGGTGAGCCGCGCAGAATAAATTCCTATTATAATTCATCACGTCGTCCTCCGACGAATCGAAATACCCTTTGTTGATGGCCCCGTATTCTTCGAACACGACCATCTCAGCTTCGGTTGGCGAACGAGATCCTGCGCGTGGATCCACTCTGCGTTGGTGCAATATTGGGCTGCACAGGTTTATTCTCAGCTTTCGCTAGACCAGTGCTGATAATATGAGCTTGCAATTCTTCGAATCAAAAAGCTTTCACTTGTGCTTTACAGCAGTGCGCCCCAACCATTTTATAGCCGCGGCCCGGGCAACGTTCCATAATTTTACGGCGCCTCGATGAGATGGGGGGCGTTAATTGTTTATATTGTTGCGGTGGCTTCGACCACTTCTCGCCGGTGAGACGGTGAGCCGCGCAGAATAAATTCCTATTATAATTCATCATGTTATCCTCCGACGAATCGAAGTACCCTTTGTTGATGGCCGCGTATTCTTCGAACGCGACCATCTCAGCTTCGGTTGGCGAACGAGATCCTGCGCGTCGATCCACTCTGTGTTGGTGTAATATTGGGCTGCACAGCTTTATTCTCAGGTTTCGCTAGACCTGTGGTGAAAATTCGAGCATGCAATTCTTCGAATCCAAAAGCTTTCACTTGTGCTTAACAGCAGTGCTCCCCAACCATTTTATAGCCGCGGACAGGGCAAAGTTTGATAATTTTACGGCGCCTCGATGAGGGGGGGGCGGCAATTGTTTCTATTGTTACGGTGGCTTCGACCACTTCTCGGCGGTGAGACGGTGAGCCTCGCAGAATAAATTCCAATTTTACTTCATCACGTCGTGCTCCGACGAATCGAAATACCCTTTGTGGATGGCCGCGTATTCTTCGAACGGGTCCATCTCTGCTACGGTTGCAGAACGAGATCGTGCGCGTGGTTCCACTCTGTGTTAGTGCAATATTGGGTTGTTCAGCTTAATTCGCTTATTTCGTTAGACCAGTGGTGATAATATGAGCTTGCAATTCTTCGAATCAAAAAGATTTCACTTGTGCTTTACAGCAGTGCTCCCCAACCATTTTATAGCCGCGGACCGGGCAACGTTTCATAATTTCACGGCGCCTCGATGAGATGGGGGGCGTTAATTGTTTATATTGTTGCGGTGGCTTCGACCACTTCTCGCCGGTGAGCCGCGCAGAATAAATTCCTATTATAATTCATCACGTCGTCCTCCGACGAATCGAAATACCCTTTGTTGATGGCCCCGTATTCTTCGAACACGACCATCTCAGCTTCGGTTGGCGAACGAGATCCTGCGCGTGGATCCACTCTGCGTTGGTGCAATATTGGGCTGCACAGGTTTATTCTCAGCTTTCGCTAGACCTGTGGTGATAATATGAGCTTGCAATTCTTCGAATCAAAAAGCTTTCACTTGTGCTTAACAGCAGTGCTCCCCAACCATTTTATAGCCGCGGACAGGGCAAAGTTTGATAATTTTACGGCGCCTCGATGAGGGGGGGGCGGCAATTGTTTCTATTGTTACGGTGGCTTCGACCACTTCTCGGCGGTGAGACGGTGAGCCTCGCAGAATAAATTCCAATTTTACTTCATCACGTCGTGCTCCGACGAATCGAAATACCCTTTGTGGATGGCCGCGTATTCTTCGAACGGGTCCATCTCTGCTACGCTTGCAGAACGAGATCGTGCGCGTGGTTCCACTCTGTGTTAGTGCAATATTGGGTTGTTCAGCTTAATTCGCTTATTTCGTTAGACCAGTGGTGATAATATGAGCTTGCAATTCTTCGAATCAAAAAGATTTCACTTGTGCTTTACAGCAGTGCTCCCCAACCATTTTATAGCCGCGGACCGGGCAACGTTTCATAATTTCACGGCGCCTCGATGAGATGGGGGGCGTTAATTGTTTATATTGTTGCGGTGGCTTCGACCACTTCTCGCCGGTGAGCCGCGCAGAATAAATTCCTATTATAATTCATCACGTCGTCCTCCGACGAATCGAAATACCCTTTGTTGATGGCCCCGTATTCTTCGAACACGACCATCTCAGCTTCGGTTGGCGAACGAGATCCTGCGCGTGGATCCACTCTGCGTTGGTGCAATATTGGGCTGCACAGGTTTATTCTCAGCTTTCGCTAGACCTGTGGTGATAATATGAGCTTGCAATTCTTCGAATCAAAAAGCTTTCACTTGTGCTTTACAGCAGTGCTCCCCAACCATTTTACAGCCGCGGACCGGGCAACGTTCCATAATTTTACGGCGCCTCGATGAGATGGGGGGCGTTAATTGTTTATATTGTTGCGGTGGCTTCGACCACTTCTCGCCGGTGAGACGGTGAGCCTCGCAAAATAAATTCCTATTATACTTCATCACGTCGTCCTCCGACGAATCGAAATACCGTTTATTGATGGCGGCGTATTCTTCGAACGCGACCATCTCAGCTTCGGTTGGAGAACGAAATCGTGCGCGGGTTCCACTCTGTGTTGGTGCAATATTGGATTGTACAGCTTAATTCTCTGGTTTCGCTAGACCAGTGCTGATAATATGAGCTTGCAATTCTTCGAATCAAAAATCTTTCACTTGTGCTTTACAGCAGTGCTCCCCAACCATTTTATAGCCGCGGACCGGGCAACGTTCCATAATTTTACGGCGCCTCGATGAGATGGGGGGCGTTAATTGTTTATATTGTTGCGGTGGCTTCGACCACTTCTCGCCGGTGAGACGGTGAGCCGCTTAGAATAAATTCCTATTATAATACATCACGTCGTCCTCCAACGAATCGAAATACCCTTTGTTGATGGCCGCGTATTCTTCGAACGCGACCATCTCAGCTTCGTTTGGAGAACGAGATCCTGTGCGTGGATCCACTCTGTGTTGGTGCAATATTGGGCTGCACAGCTTTATTCTCAGGTTTCGCTAGACCAGTGGTGAAAACGCGAGCTTGCAATTCTTCGAATCAAAAAGCTTTCACTTGTGCTTTACAGCAGTGCTCCCCAACCATTTTATAGCCGCGGACAGGGCAAAGTTTGATAATTTTACGGCGCCTCGATGAGGGGGGGGGGCGGCAATTGTTTCTATTGTTACGGTGGCTTCGACCACTTCTCGCCGGTGAGACGGTGAGCCTCGCAGAATAAATTCCAATTTTACTTCATCACGTCGTGCTCCGACGAATCGAAATACCCTTTGTGGATGGTCGCGTATTCTTCGAACGGGTCCATCTCTGCTACGGTTGCAGAACGAGATCGTGCGCGTGGTTCCACTCTGTGTTGGTGCAATATTGGGTTGTTCAGCTTAATTCGCACATTTCGTTAGACCAGTGGTGATAATATGAGCTTGCAATTCTTCGAATCAAAAAGATTTCACTTGTGCTTTACAGCAGTGCTCCCCAACCATTTTATAGCCGCGGACCGGGCAACGTTTCATAATTTCACGGCGCCTCGATGAGATGGGGGGCGTTAATTGTTTATATTGTTGCGGTGGCTTCGACCACTTCTCGCCGGTGACACGGTGAGCCGCGCAGAATAAATTCCTATTATAATTCATCACGTCGTCCTCCGACGAATCGAAATACCCTTTGTTGATGGCCGCGTATTCTTTGAACGCGACCATCTCAGCTTCGGTTGGCGAACGAGATCCTGTGCGTCGATCCACTCTGTGTTGGTGCAATATTGGGCTGCACAGCTTTATTCTCAGGTTTCGCTAGACCTGTGGTGAAAATTCGAGCATGCAATTCTTCGAATCCAAAAGCTTTCACTTGTGCTTAACAGCAGTGCTCCCCAACCATTTTATAGCCGCGGACAGGGCAAAGTTTGATAATTTTACGGCGCCTCGATGAGGGGGGGGGCGGCAATTGTTTCTATTGTTACG